>NW_021823070.1:0-59217 GCF_901001165.1 Salmo trutta
TCTCTCTCTCCCCCCCCTACATGACCTGTCTCTCTCTCTCTCTCCCCTTACATGACCTCTCTCTCTCCTCCCTTACATGACCTCTCTCTCTCTCCCCTTACATGACCCCTCTCTCTCTCTCTCCCCTTACATGATCTCTCTCTCTCCCCCTACATGACCTGTCTCTCTCTCTCTCTCTCTCCCCCTACATGACCTGTCTCTCTCTCTCTCTCTCTCTCCCTACATGACCTGTCTCTCTCTCTCTCTCTCTCTCTCTCCCTACATGACCTGTCTCTCTCTCTCTCTCTCTCTCTCTCCCTACATGACCTGTCTCTCTCTCTCTCTCTCCCCCCCTACATGACCTGTCTCTCTCTCTCTCTCTCTCTCTCTCTCTCTCCCCCTACATGACCTGTCTCTCTCTCTCTCTCTCTCTCTCTCTCTCTCCCCCTACATGACCTGTCTCTCTCTCTCCCCCCTACATGACCTGTCTCTCTCTCTCTCTCTCGCTCTCTCTCGCTCTCCCTATCTCCCTACATGACCTGTCTCTCGCTCTCTCTCTTCCCCTACATGACCTGTGTCTCTCTCTCTCTCTCTCTCTCTCTCTCCCCCCCCCCCCACATTACCTGTCTCTCTCTCTCTCTTCCGCTACATGACCTCTCTCTTCCCCTACATGACCTGTGTCTCTCTCCCCTCCTACATGACCTGTCTCTCTCTCTCTCTCTCTCTCTCTCTCCCCCTACATGACCTGTCTTTCTCTCTCTCTCTCTCTCTCTCTCCCCCTACATGACCTGTCTTTCTCTCTCTCTCTCTCTCCCCCTACATGACCTGTCTCTCTCTCTCCCCCCTACATGACCTGTCTCTCTCTCTCGCTCTCTCTCGCTCTCCCTATCTCCCTACATGACCTGTCTCTCGCTCTCTCTCTTCCCCTACATGACCTGTGTCTCTCTCTCTCTCTCTCTCTCTCTCTCTCTCTCTCTCTCCCCCCCCTACATTACCTGTCTCTCTCTCTCTCTTCCCCTACATGACCTCTCTCTTCCCCTACATGACCTGTGTCTCTCTCTCTCTCCCCTCCTACATGACCTGTGTCTCTCTCTCTCTCTTTCCCCTCCTACATGACCTGTGTCTCTCTCTCTTTCCCCTCCTACATGACTGGCCCCTGTCTCTTTCTCTCTCTCTCTCTCTCTCTCTCTCTCTCTCTCTCTCTCTCCCCTTACATGACCTGTCTCTCTCTCCCTACGTGGGGGAGAGTGCAAATGGTATGAGGAGGTAAGTTAATAAATCGGCCATAGTAGCGAAGTAATTACAATTCAGCAAATGAACACTGGCGTGATAGATGAGCAGATGGTGATGTGCAAGTAGAAATACTGGTGTGCAAAAGAGCAGAAAAGTAAATAAAAACAATATGGGGATGAGGTAGGTAGATTGGGTGGGCTATTTACAGATGGACTATGTACAGCTGCAGCGATCGGTTAGCTGCTCAGATAGCTGATGTTTAAAGTTAGTGAGGGAAATACAAGTCTCCAGCTTCAGCGATTTTTGCAATTCGTTCCAGTCATTGGCAGCAGAGAACTGGAAGGAAAGGCCGCCAAAGGAGGTGTTGGCTTTGGGGATGACGAGTGAGATATACCTGCTAGAGTGCGTGCTACGGGTGGGTGTTGTTATCGTGACCAGTGAGCTGAGATAAGGTGGAGCTTTACCTAGCATAGACTTATAGATGACCTGGAGCCAGTGGGTTTGGCGACGAATATGTAGCGAGTGCCAGCCGACGAGAGCATACAGGTCCCAGTGGTGGGTGGTATATGGGGTTTGGTGACAAAACAGATGGCACTGTGATAGACTGCATCCAGTTTGCCGAGTAGAGTGTTGGAAGCTATTTTGTAAATGACATCGCCGAAGTTGAGGATCGGTAGGATAGTCTGGCAAGTATTATCCAGGCAAAAAAAAAAAGAAACGTCTGGTGTCTGTGCAGAAGGTAAAGGCCGCTAACAATGACTAAATAGCTAGTAGCTAATTAGCTGGTTAGCTCCTGATGGCTAGCTCCCGATGGAGGTTCTGGCTATAAGGTCTAAATAAAATAGCGGATCCATGTCACATTGGGTGAGGCGGGTTACCGGAAGGTATATTTAATTTAAAATAGAAAAGAGATTGAAAGTAAATTGAAATATATACAAAAAAAGACAAAAAGTAAACGAGAGGACGACAAACCATGTCTGTGCTGCTACGCCATCTTGGAATCAAAAACCTCTCTCTCTCCCCCTATGTGACCTCGCGCTCTCTCTCTCTCTGTCTGTCTCTGTCTCTGTCTCTGTCTCTGTCTCTCTCTCTCTCTCTCTCTCTCTCTCTCTCTCTCTCTCTCTCTCTCTCTCTCTCTCTCTCTCTCTCTCTCTCTCTCTCTCCAACTACATGATCTCTCTCTCTCTCCCCCTACATGACCTGTGTCTCTCCCCCCTACATGACCTGTCTCTTTTTCTCTCTCCCCCTACCATGACCTCTCTCACTGTCTCCCCCTACCATGACCTCTCTCACTGTCTCCCCCTCTGAAGCTGTGTGAGTCTCTGGAGGACCTGCAGAATGTCAACGGTGTTCTGAGGAGTGAGGGCCATGCCATATGGACCATGTTGGGAGGAATCCTAGGACAGGTATGTTAATATCACACTACTTTCTTCTCCTCTCTCATCTTCCTTTCCTCCTCATCCCCTTTTCTTATCTTCTTTTGCACTTTCTCATTCCTCCTCATCCACTTTCTCATTCCTCCTCATCCACTTTCTCATTCCTCCTCATCCACTTTCTCATTCTCATTC
Organism: Salmo trutta; assembly: GCF_901001165.1. NCBI lineage: Eukaryota > Metazoa > Chordata > Actinopteri > Salmoniformes > Salmonidae > Salmo > Salmo trutta. The sequence continues at coordinate 2,781 of NW_021823070.1, forward strand.
CTCCTCATCCACTTTCTCATTCCTCCTCATCCACTTTCTCATTCTCATTCCTCCTCGTCCACTTTCTCATTCCTCCTCGTCCACTTTCTCATTCCTCCTCGTCCACTTTCTCATTCCTCCTCGTCCACTTTCTCATTCCTCCTTGTCCACTTTCTCATTCTCATTCCTCCTCGTCCACTTTCTCATTCCTCCTCGTCCACTTTCTCATTCCTCCTCGTCCACTACTTTCTCATTCCTCCTCGTCCACTACTTTCTCATTCCTCCTCGTCCACTACTTTCTCATTCCTCCTCGTCCACTACTTTCTCATTCCTCCTCGTCCACTTTCTCCTCCTCCTTTCCTGCTCGTCCACTTTCTCCTCCTATCTCTCATGTTTAGTCCTGAGTTGGCAACACTCCCACTAAACCAAACTCCAGCACCTGTCCTGTCATTTTTGTTTCATCACACCTAGGCAGGACAGAAAAGTCAGAGGATAAACCCCCAACCGGACAGGGCTCCCTGCTACATGCCCAGGACCTGGTTATGACAAAGGATTGAGAGGAATCTAGATTAGCCATAGCATGGGGTAATTCTGCAGCCCATAATAGGCTCCTGTAAGTGATTGACCTGTCCTTTACCATAAAGGCAGACCAGACCTGGATCTGCTCCACTCTAAATGAAGCTAGAAGCTGCCCGCTTGCTTTCTACCACGTTCACACTCGCCATGGCAACCAAATCGCCAAGATGCGTCACCACGGGTGATGGGTTGTTTAATGAGTGCGAAATGCAGCTCTGCAGAAATTGCTCTGAGAGACCTTTTTAACTTTTTTTTTTAAAGTGACAGAGCCTGTTTGGAAGTGCTGACACTTCTTTAAAAGCAGCTCTTGGTGTGTGTGGTGCTGTGTTGAAGTGAGAATGAGAACTGAGGATGAGAGGCCTGTGGAGCGTTGGAGCTCTGACAGGATGCTACAGCGAGACACAGACACCCCCTGGTTACACCCCGTCTCTAAGATTAGCAGGTAGGCCTAGATAATACAAATAACAGTTGCCCGTGGCGCCTGGAACTGCATATGTAATCAGCTCTTTCAAAATGCATCTACGTAAGCGGCTAACTGAATGCACGATGCTTGATTTAAAAGTTTGGCTGGCAACAGGGGGCTTCAGATAAATGGATGGTGTGATATAGCTAGAGGATGGGAGGAGAGAACGACTGAACGAACGACGTCGATCTGCAACGACCTCCATAAATCACGTAATTAGAAACGTGGAAAGGTTTAAGTAGCTACATCAGTCACGTCCCCGCGTTGCTTTGTGTCATCTATCTGATACCTTTTCATTTCCTATTTGTCATCTCTCTGCCCGTCCCGTACATTACCAGAAATTATTGATGTTGCCCGACCGCAGCCCCATCCCTCATCCTATACACTGAGTCAGTGTTGTCATTGTGGGGGACGTCTCAGGGAGAGGAAAACATTTTGCTAGACATTGTGAAACTTCAAAGGACCCGGTCAGTGTTTTTACCATTAGCATTTCCTGGCAGTGTTCCGTTTGGCACTGAGGTAAAGCATCTCATTTGAAATGCTGTGCACGTCTGTGTCAAACACCGAGAATCTTCCTGAAAGGCGTGCCAGTCAGCTGACCCTTCCCAGGGTGCCGTTTGTGTGTGTGCTGTGTTTGCTATCTAGTGTGTGTGCTGTGTGTGTTTGCCACTCGGTCACCCACAGCCTCAGAGCCTGTCTCGCACCCAGTATGAACCAGGCAGATGGCCTAAGGCTGGGCTGGTCCTGCCTGAGGCTGGGCTGGTCCTGCCTGCCTGCCTGTCTCTGATTCTTATTTTAGAATATACCTTCACACACCCATCTCTCTGAGGGGTTTTCTACTCACTGAGCTAATGCAGAAGGGGATTGTGGTCCACAATTAGTAGATCACACACACCCTGGGGTCCTGTGGCCCTGGCACCCCCACAGGACCGGTCCCTGGGAGCCGTGGGCTATGGCGTAGTGAGTGTGCTCAGATTAGAGCTGCCCCAGTGAGAAGCCTGTCTGTTTAGTGGCCCACCAGCTCCCCAGTCTCTCCCTAGCAGATCGGTTTTCTAATTAACCTGCGACAGACAGCAGCCACCATGTAGCCAACGAGATGCAGTGGAGAAATAAACCCACATCTACCTCTGTCTGTCTACTGACCAACAACAGGCCTCCCCCACAGACACACACACTCTCTCTCTTCACCCCCTTTCCTCTCTCCCCTCTTTCTCTGTCCTCTCTCTCCCTCCTCTCTGTGGACACCTTTGACCTGTCTGTCCTTTACTGCTTCTCTCTGAGGTCTCTAGTACACCTACAGTTGTTATGTGTGTGTCTCTCTGTGACAGAAACTGAACTCCCCGTCGGTCCTGAAAGCCCCTAAAGAGAGGAAGCCCAGCAAGAAGGAGGGAGGAGCTCCTGGGAAGTCCTCCAACTTGCCAGCTGTCCTCTACAGGTAAACAACCATTCAAACAGGCATTACATACAAGCACAAGGCCTTATATGCTTATGTATGTATGTATGCGTGTGCGTGTGTGCGTGTGTGTGTGTGTGTTCCTGTTTAGCTGTGGGATCTGTAAGAAGAACCAGGACCAGCATCTCCTGCTGATGTGTGACACTTGCAACCTCTACTACCACCTGGGCTGTCTGGAGCCTCCGCTGACACGCATGCCCAAGAAGACCAAGAACAGCTACTGGTGAGAGAGGCAGACAGACGCAGGCAGACAGACGCAGCCCGACAGACAGACGCAGCCCGACAGACAGACGCAGCCCGACAGACAGACGCAGCCCGACAGACAGACGCAGCCCGACAGACAGACGCAGCCCGACAGACAGACGCAGCCCGACAGACAGACGCAGCCCGACAGACAGACAGGCAGACGCAGCCCGACAGACAGACAGGCATACGCACGCACGCGCGAAGACAGACAGACAGACAGGCAGACGCACGCAGACAGACAGGCAGACGCACGCACGCAGACAGACAGGCAGACGCACGCACGCAGACAGACAGGCAGACGCACGCACGCAGACAGACAGGCAGACGCACGCACGCAGACAGACAGGCAGACGCACGCACGCAGACAGACAGGCAGACGCACGCACGCAGACAGACAGGCAGACGCACGCACGCAGACAGACAGGCAGACGCGCGCAGACAGACAGGCAGACGCGCGCAGACAGACAGGCAGACGCACGCAGACGGACACGGACAGACGGACGCACGGACACGGACGCACGCAGACAGACGGACGCACGCACGCAGACGGACGCACGCAGACAGACGCACGCACACAGACAGACGGACGCACGCACACAGACAGACGGACGCAGACGGACGCACGCAGACGGACGCACGCAGACAGACAGACGCACGCAGACAGACAGACAGACGGACGCACGCAGACAGACAGACAGACGGACGCACGCAGACAGACAGACAGACGGACGCACGCAGACAGACGGACGCAGACAGACAGACAGACGGACGGACGCAGACGGACGCGGACGGACGCACGCAGACAGACACACAGACAGACGGACGCAGGCAGACAGATGCACGCAGACAGACAGATGCACACAGACAGACAGATGCACGCAGACAGACAGATGCACACACACAGACGGACGCACACACACAGACGGACGCACGCAGACAGACAGACGACGCACGCAGACAGACAGACACACAGACAGACGGACGCACACGGACGGATGGACGCAGACGGACGCACGCAGACAGACAGATGCACACAGACAGACAGACAGACGGACGCACGCACACAGACGGACGCACGCAGACAGACGGACGCACGCAGACAGACGGACGCACGCAGACAGACAGATGGACGCACACGGGTGCACGCAGTCAGACAGACGCACGCAGTCAGACGGACACACGCAGACAGACAGCCGGACGCACGCAGACAGACAGCCAGACAGACGCACGCAGACAGACGCACGCAGGCAGACGGACGCAGGCAGGCAGACGGACGCAGGCAGGCAGACGGACGCACGCAGGCAGACGCACACAGGCAGACGCACGCAGGCAGACGGACGCACGCAGACGGACGCACGCAGACGGACGCACGCAGACGGACGCACGCAGACGGACGGACGCACGCAGACGGACGCACGCAGACGGACGCATGTAGACACACGGACGCAGACGGACGGACGCACGCACGCAGACAGACGGTTGCACACAGACAGACAGACGGACGCACACGGATGCACGCAGACAGACAGTCGCACGCAGACAGACAGTCGCACGCACGCAGACAGACAGACGCACGCAGACAGGCAGACAGACGCACGCAGACAGGCGCACGCACGCGGACGCACGCACGCGTACGCACGCAGACAGACGGACGCACGCAGACAGACGGACGCACGCAGACAGACGGACGCACGCAGACAGACGCACGCAGACGGACACACGCAGACGGACGGACGCACGCACGCAGACAGACAGACGGACGGACGCACGCAGACGGACCGACGCACACAGACAGACAGATGGACGCACACTGGTGCACGCAGACAGACACACGCACACAGACAGACAGACGGACGCACGCAGACGGACCGACGCACACAGACAGACAGACGGACGCACACAGGTGCACGCAGACAGACGCACGCACGCAGACAGAACGACGCACGCAGACAGACAGACAGACGCACGCAGGACATTAGAATTATGAGATTAATTAACACGTCATGGTATTTTGCGTGAGTAAATGTCCCACATATCATCCAATCAGCATCCAGGATCCAAACAAACCGTTTTATAATAACTTGGAGTAGAAGATACATTAGTGTCCACAATTGATTTATTTGTGTTAAGTGTGACATTTCAGAATACTCAATGGCAGTAGACTTATCAGATGGAGAATGCAGAGATGGTGGAAATGTCCTACTTCACACAGAAGAGGTAGATGTCCTTATCTGGACAGATAAATAGACGAGCTCTTTTGTGTATCTGTCTCAATAGTTCAGTAGTATTCCGTCTCTCACTTAGTGAGCTACTTCCACAGTTAGTCTTCTCCCTTTTTACTTCCTATTCTAAGTTAAGGAGGATGGGGGATTGTAGTGTGTGTGTGTGTGTGTGTGTGTGTGTGTGTGTGTGTGTGTGTGTGTGTGTACACGTGGGTGTGTGCACATCTGAGATGTGTGTGTTGTTTGTTTTAGTGGCATCTCAACCTGCAGGTTGTCCATGCCTGTGACTGGGAGTAAATCATTTAAACCATGAATAAGAGCACGGCGGCCTTCTGCTCCGGAGGGCAGAAATTACAAAGTGTTTGGATGGATATAATTTGGTGGAGCCGAGGCCAAGTCATACCTAATTACCACGATCTGCACCCCACGAAGAGTCAGAAAGAAAGGTGCAGACAGGGCTTCTCAGTAGGAACTAGAAACACACAGAGGATCCACAAGTTCGCTTTGCCTTAACCTATAATACTGATGTGATCTAATTTAAAAGACTGGCAGAAAAGTATGTCACATTCGTATGCTTTGCCTGGGTCAGAATAACTCCTGTCCTCAAATCCAGGGGCAGACCTCCAGGCTCAGATTTCAATACTTTGGGAAAACAGCATTTTTTTTTTCCGAACCGAGCAAATATTATTTTCATAGATTTCAACAAAGACAGACATTACAGACCAAAGCCTTAGTGACCAAAGCCTTAGTGTTTTGTTTGTTTTCTCTTCAACATAATTAGCAACATCTAGATCCTGTTTGTCAGACACTGATAGTAAGAGAGAAAGGTATCTGAAACCTATTTTCCATGCTTAAGATGTTCACAGATTAGTAAAATCAATACCCCTGCATAGAGGAGAGGACACTGTCTGGACCGTGAAAGATCATCCCTCTCTACCTCTACCACACTTCTTCTACCTCTCTCTACCTCCCTCTTCTTCTCAGGCAATGTTCAGAGTGTGACCAGGCCAGTAGCGATGATGCTGACATCGCCATGGAGACGCTGCCCGACGGTACCAAGAGGTCTCGGAGACAGATTAAAGGACCAATCAAATTCATCCCTCAGGAGATGTCCCCGGAGCCCAAGAAACGAGATGTGAGGGGCACGGTGTGTAATAACACACTTTTTATTTATTATGTACAGTGCCTTCAGAAACTTGACTTTTTCCACGTGTTGTTGCATTACAAAGTGGGATTAAAATGAATTTATTAAATTGTAATTTTCTGCCAACATTATACACAGAAAACTCAACAACAACAAAAAAATTGGAATATAAAACACTGATATATTTGGATTAGATATGTATTCAACCCACTGAGTCAATACATGTTAGAATGACATTTGGCAGCGATTACAGCTGTGAGTCTAATAGAGCTTTGCAAACCTGGATTGTACGACATTTGCCCATTATTCTTTTTTAAATTCTTCAAGCTCTGTCAAGTTGGTTGTTGATCATTGCTAAACATCCATTTTCAAGTCTTGCCATAGATTTTCAAGCTGATTTAAGTCAAAACTGTAACTAGGCCACTCAGGAACATTCAATGTCTTCTTGGTAAGTAACTGAAGTGTATATTTCGCTTGCATTTTAGGTTATTCTCCTGCTGTGGATTTGTCTCCCAGTGTCTGTTGGAAAGCAGACTGAACCTGGTTTTCCTCTAGGACTTTCCCTGTGCTTAGCTCGATTCCTTTTCTTTTTATCCTAAAAAAACTCCCTAGTCCTTGCCGATGACAAGCACACCCAAAACATGGTGCTCTGATTTGTTGGATTTGCCTCAAACATAATGCTTTTTCAGGACAAAAAGTAAATTTCTTTGCCACATTTTTTGCAGTATAACTTTATTACCTTATTGCAAACAGGATATATGTTTTGGAATATTTTTATTCTATACTGGCTTCCTTCTTTTCACTCTGTCATTTAGGTTAGTATTGTGGAGTAACTACAATGTTGTTGATCCATCCTCAGTTTTCTCCTATCACAGCCATTTAAATCTATAACCGGTTTAAAATCATCATTGGCCTCATGGTGAAATCCCTGAGCGGTTTTGTTTCTCTCCGTCAACTGAGTTAGGAAGGGTGCCTGTATCTTTGTAGTGATTGGATGTATTGATACACCATCCAAAGTGTAATTAATAACTGCACCATGCTCAAAGGGATATTCAAACATGTTTTACCCATCTACCAATAGGTGCCATTCTTTGTGAGGCATTGAATCTGTGTTTGAAATTCACTGCTTGACTTATGTATGTGTGGGGTACAGAGATGGGGTAGTCGTTCAAAAATGTTAAACACCATTATTCCACACACAGTTAGTCCATGCAAATTATTATCTGACTTGTTAAGCACATTTTTACTCCTGAAGGTAATTAGGCTTGCCATAACAAAGGGCTTGAATACTCATTGACTCAAGACATTTCAGCTTTTCATTTTTATTAATTTAGAAAAATAAACATTAGCATTGGCTTGCGAAACTACCTCTAACTTCCTTCATACTGGATGCAAATTCATCTGACTCTGGGGAAGTAGATAAAGGGCATCCTTACCAAAGTCCAGAAAGGATCCCTTTAGGTGGTCGTCTGTCAAAATTGGTTTAGCAGGCCTCCACTTTGCTAGTTATGGGGTTAATTGGGTTGATATTTCTGGGGGAACCTTTTGAATTGTCCTGCCATCTACTGTATAATCCAGAATGTATCTCCCAGGTTTGGAGAAACAGACAGTAATCCGTCAACCTATACCGGGTATTAAAGTACTCCATCATAGGTAAGAGTCCAGCCCCAGTGACGTCTGTAGTCTAGCCCTTCTTTGTCCCGTCTGACCCGTCACCAGATATACCAGGCTAGACTCACAGGACTAATGGCTGATCCAACCAGAGCCGTATAAAGAGTGTATATGTGACTAACTTGGTTCGACCCCGGGTCGTCTGTGTTCCACAAGACTGTGATTGCCCTCGAAACTAAAGCCTAAAGCTAAAACTGAGCTACATATTCTGTATGTCCGACTCCAGTGACGTCTATAATACAGCCCCTCTCTGTCTGTCCCGTAACCAGGAGCTGAGCTCTCTTCTCTTTTTTCCCAGCCCGACAGATATACCAGGCCAGACTAACAGAGCCCGACAGATATACCAGGCCAGACTAACAGAGCCCGACAGATATACCAGGCCAGACTAACAGAGCCCGACAGATATACCAGGCCAGACTAACAGAGCCCGACAGATATACCAGGCCAGACTAACAGAGCCCGACAGATATACCAGGCCAGACTAACAGAGCCCGACAGATATACCAGGCCAGACTAACAGAGCCCGACAGATGTAGCATGTATCAGGCCAGACTCACAGGACTTGGTCACGCTGATACGCTGCTGTACTAAACAGGATACGCTGCTGTACTAAACAGGATACGCTGCTGTACTAAACAGGATACGCTGCTGTACTAAACAGGATACGCTGCTGTACTAAACAGGATACGCTGCTGTACTAAACAGGATACGCTGCTGTACTAAACAGGATACGCTGCTGTACTAAACAGGATTGCTAGTAGACATGCCAGGAAACTAGAGGGGGTGGATCCAAACACATACTTCCTCTGGTGTTCAGTCCCAAACACCCCCCGCTGGCTCGTTGGTTCAGGTCTGCCTGAACTTCTTCCAATCTACAGAGGATTGGGATGAGTGATTCATGTAAAATGAAGTTTGAATATTAACAAAGGGGGAAATCTAACATCTCCTTGTTGTTCTTGACTCTAGCAAGCAATCAAGTGACTGAGTCGGGTTGTGTGTTTCTTAAAAAGGAAGACTACATATTTAAACAGATTGTGAAAACAATTCCATCTGTCGCCTTTGGCTCCTCCTCCACCACTCAGCAGATGGAACACTTATCATTATAAATGCTAACTGCTAGATGGTAGAACCACTGCCAGTTGGCTCTTCACTTCAGCCCTCCCTACCTCCCTCCATCTCTCCCTTCCTCACTCCCTTCGAAGCCACTTCTCCTGCCTGCGGCGTTCGTGTGGGTGGGGCCCGGTGTATGAGTTTAACTATTTGCTCTCTTTACTGGTTGACTCCATTAAGGTCATCTATGAATGGCCAGGGAAAGATCAACACAAATCCAATGCAGAATTCAGTGCAATGCAGACTAACATAAAACATTATTAAAATAAGATATAAGGTAAAATGTTCACACACACAGTGTACCTAATCAGCACACCTAATCAGGGTCTCTGCTCAGGTGAGGAAATATTAACTGGGGGCAGTTTGTATGACTCTGAGCTAAATCAATCTTTTAATTAAGTACATCATTGCATCTTTAACAGCCATGAATCATTTCACAGCACCATGCAGGATTAGAGAAGTTAACGGAGCGGAGGACCCAGTGGTAACTAGATGTAGTAACTTAATTCTCATCATCATTCTCACTAGACTAATGGCATATGTTCATACAGGATGTTCCTGTGTAATCATGGAGGGGTGTTAGAGCAGGGCCATGCTTCATCACCACCCCATTACACACACTGTCACACAGAAGATTCTAGAAGAAGAAGCAATGATTACCAAACCTTTGAAAATGCAGGATAGTTTTGGTCTGGAACGATTCGTTTTGGAGATATAGGCCTGAAAATGTGAGATATTGTCGGTAGATTATATTACAAGAAGCGAAGACCAAGCTTCCTTGAAAATGTGGTATATTGTGGGCCGGAACTGATGGTTCTGAGATGTAATGATTCAATGAGTGTTGAAAAGACAAAGTATATGGCAAAAAACGAATGGAAAATAAAAGTGTCCATAAAATATATAGGTTCAGAACTTTTGTGAAACAGCACTGTTAAAAATATATGACAAAATAGAAATGGTCTTCAGAGATGGAGGGGTTGATGGTAGCTAAAAGATGGGCTAAAAAAAAAAACATAACAATTGTAAAATACATTGTGTCTATCAAATGTCTATATTATGTATCAGCTGGAAGTAGAAGCCTAAGTGTGGGGTCCATTAGTTTACTCCAATTAGGGAAGGGGTGGTAGGGTTCTGGGAAAATAATAAAGGAACATATATTTAAAGATTTGTGTGTGTGTGTGTGTGTGTGTGTGTGTGTGTGTGTGTGTGTGTGTATATACACTGCTCAAAAAAATAAAGGGAACACTTAAACAACACATCCTAGATCTGAATGAAATAAATAATCTTATTAAATACTTTTTTCTTTACATAGTTGAATGTGCTGACAACAAAATCACACAAAAATAATCAATGGAAATCCAATTTATCAACCCATGGAGGTCTGGATTTGGAGTCACACTCAAAATTAAATTGGAAAACCACACTACAGGCTGATCCAACTTTGATGTAATGTCCTTAAAACCAGTCAAAATGAGGCTCAGTAGTGTGTGTGGCCTCCACGTGCCTGTATGACCCCCCTACAACGCCTGGGCATGCTCCTGATGAGGTGGCGGATGGTCTCCCGAGGGATCTCCTCCCAGACCTGGACTAAAGCATCCGCCAACTCCTGGACAGTCTGTGATGCAACGTGGCGTTGGTGGATGGAGCGAGACATGATGTCCCAGATGTGCTCAATTGGATTCAGGTCTGGGGAACGGGCGGGCCAGTCCATAGCATCAATGCCTTCCTCTTGCAGGAACTGCTGACACACTCCAGCCACATGAGGTCTAGCATTGTCTTGCATTAGGAGGAACCCAGGGCCAACCGCACCAGCATATGGTCTCACAAGGGGTCTGAGGATCTCATCTCGGTACCTAATGGCAGTCAGGCTACCTCTGGCGAGCACATGGAGGGCTGTGCGGCCCCCCCAAAGAAATGCCACCCCACACCATGACTGACCCACCGCCAAACCGGTCATGCTGGAGGATGTTGCAGGCAGCAGAACGTTCTCCACGGCGTCTCCAGACTCTGTCACGTCTGTCACATGCTCAGTGTGAACCTGCTTTCATCTGTGAAGAGCACAGGGCGCCAGTGGCGAATTTGCCAATCTTGGTGTTCTCTGGCAAATGCCAAACGTCCTGCACGGTGTTGGGCTGTAAGCACAACCCCCACCTGTGGACGTCGGGCCCTCATACCACCCTCATGGAGTCTGTTTCTGACCGTTTGAGCAGACACATGCACATTTGTGGCCTGCTGGAGGTCATTTTGCAGGGCTCTGGCAGTGCTTCTCCTGCTCCTCCTTGCACAAAGGCGGAGGTAGCGGTCCTGCTGCTGGGTTGTTGCCCTCCTACGGCCTCCTCCACGTCTCCTGATGTACTGGCCTGTCTCCTGGTAGCGCCTCCATGCTCTGGACACTACGCTGACAGACATAGCAAACCTTCTTGCCACAGCTCGCATTGATGTGCCATCCTGGATGAGCTGCACTACCTGAGCCACTTGTGTGGGTTGTAGACTCCGTCTCATGCTACCACTAGAGTGAAAGCACCGCCAGCATTCAAAAGTGACCAAAACATCAGCCAGGAAGCATAGGAACTGAGAAGTGGTCTGTGGTCCCCACCTGCAGAACCACTCCTTTATTGGGGGTGTCTTGCTAATTGCCTATAATTTCCACCTGTTGTCTATTCCATTTGCACAACAGCATGTGCAATTTATTGTCAATCAGTGTTGCTTCCTAAGTGGACAGTTTGATTTCACAGAAGTGTGATTGACTTTGGAGTTACATTGTGTTGTTTAAGTGTTCCCTTTATTTTTTTGAGCAGTGTATATATATATATATATATATATATGACACACACACCAGTCAAACGTTTGGACACACCTACTCATTCAAGGGTTTTTCTTTATTTTTACTATTTTCTACATTGTCGAATAATAGTGAAGACATCAAAACTATGAAATAACACATATGGAATCATGTAGTAACCAAAAAAGGGTTAAACAAATCTAAATATATTTGACATTCTTCAAAGTAGCCACCCTTTGCATTGATGATCGCTTTGCACACTCTTGGCGTTCTCTCAACCAGATTCATGAGGTAGTCACCTGGAATGCATTTCAATTAACAGGTGTGCCTTGTTAAAACTTCTTATGGCTTGAATCCCGTTAGCGTATTCATTACAGAGGAAAAGGAAGGAGCGGAGCGCCAAACGTGCCTGCGCAGTAAACAACTCACTGGTCCCAGGCAGTCCACTGATAGACTAAGCTCCTATTCTCTTCCCAGTAACAGTAGACGGATGAAACAAGTTTCTAAAGGCTGTTGACAGCCAATGGAAGCCTTAGGAAGTGCAAAATGACCCCACAGACACTGTAGTTTGAACAGGGATTAGATAGAAGAACTACAAGTCACTTCCTGGTTGGATTTTTTTCTCAGGTTTTTGCCTGCCATATGAGTTCTGTTATACTCACAGACATCATTCAAACAGTTTTAGAAACTTCAGAGTGTTTTCTATCCAAATCTACTAATTATATGCATATCTTAGTTTCTGGGAGTGAGTAGCAGGCAGTTTACTCTGGGCACGTCAGTCATCCAAGCGACTCAATACTGCCACCATCCATAAGAAGTTAAAAGTTAATTTGTGGAATTTCTTTGCTCCTTAATGGGTTTGAGCCAATTAGTTGTGTTGTGACAAGTTAGGGGTGGTATACAGAAGATATCCCTATTTGGTAAAAGACCAAGTCCATATTATGGCAAGAACAGCTCAAATAAGACATAAAGGTCAGCCAATCTGGAAAATTTGAAGAACTTTGAATGTTTCTTCAAGTGCAGTCGTAATGACCATCAAGCACTATGACGGCTCTCATGAGGACCACCACAGGAAAGGAAGACCCAGAGTTACCTCTGCTGCAGAAGATAAGTTCAATAGAGTTAACTGCACCTCAGATTGCAGCCCAAATAAATGCTTCACAGAGTTCAAGTAACAGACACATCTCAACATCAACTGATCAGAGGAGACTGTGTGAATCAGGCCATCATTGTCGAATTGCTGCAAAGAAACAACTACTAAAGGACACCAATAAGACGAAGACTTGCTTTTTTATTTCTTTATTTTTGATTTAACCTTTTTAACTAGGAAAGTCAAGTTCTTGGGCCAAGAAACACGAGCAATGGATATTAGACTGGTGGAAATCTGTCCTTTGGTCTGATGAGTCTAAATTTGAGAATTTTGGTTCCAACCGCCGTGTCTTTGTCAGACGAGACGTAGAGTAGGTGAACAGATGATCTCCGCATGTGTGGTTCCCACCGTGAAGCGTGGCGGAGGAGGTGTGATGATGTGGGGGTGCTTTGCTGGTGACATTGTCTGTGATTTATTTAGAATTCAAGGCACACTTAACCAGCATGGCTACCACAGCATTCTGCAGCGATACGCCATCCCATCTGGTTTGCACTTAGTAGGGCTATAATTTGTTTTTCAACAGGACAATGACCCAACACACCTCCAGGCTGTGTAAGGGCTATTTGACCAAGAGAGTGATGGAGTGCTGCATCAGATGACCTGGACTCCACAATCCCCCGACCTCAACCATACTGAGATGGTTTGGGATGAGTTAGACCGCAGAGTGATGGATAAGCTGCCAACAAGTGCTCAGCATATGTGGGAACTCTTTCAAGAATGTTGGAAAAGCATTCCAGGTGATGCTGGTTGAGAGAATGCCAAGAGTGTGCAAATCTGTCATCAAGGCAAAGGGTGATTACTTTGAAGAACCTAAATACTTTTTTGGTTACTACATGATTCCATATGTGTTATTTCATAGTTTTAATGTCTTCACTATTATTATGAAATAGTAAAATTAAAGAAAAACCCTTGAATGATTTGGTGTGTCCAAACTTTTGACTGGTTGTGTGTGTGTGTGTGTGTGTGTGTGTGTGTGTGTGTGTGTGTGTGTGTGTGTGTGTGTGTGTGTGTGTGTGTGTGTGTGTGTGTGTGTGTGTGTGTGTGTGTGTGTGTGTGTGTGTGTGTGTGTGTGTGTGTGTGTGTACAGTTGTGGCCAAAAGTTTTGAGAATGACACAAATATTAATTTTCACAAAGTGTGCTGCCTCAGTTTGTATGATGGCAATTTGCATGTACTCCAGAATGTTATAAAGAGGGATCAGATGAATTGCAATTAATTGCAAAGTCCCTCTGCCATGCAAATAAACTGAATCCCCCAAAAACATTTCCACTGCATTTCAGCCCTGCCACAAAAGGACCAGCTGACATCATGTCAGTGATTCTCTCGTTAACACAGGTGTGAGTGTTGATGAGGACAAGGCTGGAGATCACTCTGTCATGCTGATTTAGTTCGAATAACAGACTGGAAGCTTCAAAAGGAGGGTGGTGCTTGGAATCATTGTTCTTCCTCTGTCAAACGTGGTTACCTGCAAGGAAACATGTGCCGTCATCATTGCTTTGCACAAAAAGGGCTTCACAGGCAAGGATATTGCTGCCAGTAAAGTTGCACCTAAATCAACTATTTATCGGATCATCAAGAACTTCAAGGAGAGCGGTTCAATTGTTGTGAAGAAGGCTTCAGGGCGCCCAAGAAAGTCCAGCAAGCTCCAGGACCGTCTCCTAAAGTTGATTCAGCTACGGGATCGGGGCACCACCAGTACAGAGCTTGCTCAGGAATGGCAGCAGGCAGGTGTGAGTGCATCTGCACGCACAGTGAGGCGAAGACTTTTGGAGGATGGCCTGGTGTCAAGAAGTGCAGCAAAGAAGCCACTTCTCTCCAGAAAAAACATCATGGACAGACTGATATTCTGCAAAAGGTACAGGGATTAGACTGCTGAGGACTGGGGTAAAGTCATTTTCTTTGATGAATCCCCTTTCCGATTGTTTGGGGCATCCAGAAAAAAGCTTGTCCGGAGAAGACAAGGTGAGCGCTACCATCAGTCCCGTGTCATGCCAACAGTAAAGCATCCTGAGACCATTCATGTGTGGGGTTGCTTCTCAGCCAAGGGAGTGGGCTGAACACAGCCATGAATAAAGAATGGTACCAACACATCCTCCGAGAGCAACTTCTCCCAACCATCCAGGAACAGTTTGGTGACGAACAATGCCTTTTCCAGCATGATGGAGCAACTTGCCATAAGGCAAAAGTGATAATTAAGTGGCTCGGGGAACAAAACATCGATATTTTGGGTCCATGGCCAGGAAACTCCCCAGACCTTAATCCCATTGAGAACTTGTGGTCAATCCTCAAGAGGCGGGTGGACTAACAAAAACCAACAAATTCTGACAAACTCCAAACATTGATTATGCAAGAATGGGCTGCCATCAGTCAGGATGTGGCCCAGAAGTTAATTGACAGCATGCCAGGGAGGATTGCAGAGGTCTTGAAAAAGAAATGTCAACACTGCAAATATTGACTCTTTGTATCAACTTCATGTAATTGTCAATAAAAGCCTTTGACACTTATGAAATGCTTGTAATTATACTTCAGCATTCCATAGTAACATCTGACAAAAATATCTAAAGACACTGGAGCAGCAAACTTTGTGAAATTAATATTTTTGTCATTCTCAAAGTGTGTGTGTGTGTGTGTGTGTGTGTGTGTGTGTGTGTGTGTGTGTGTGTGTATATACCCCCAAATAAATATATGGGGGATTGGAAATTATACAGACAATTACATTGATGGAAGCTACAATCTATCTGTAGTATTAAAGCTGACCCCCCCTCCCATGGGTATATAAGTGGAATATAACTGTCAGGCTCTGTGTAGGATGTCCTACACATCTCCTCCATACTCTGTGACATTGAGGGCACATGTTGAGTTGGAAGGGCACTACCCTCCAGTAGGCAGTGTACTCAGTCAGCAGGCCCTGAACATGGGCCAGAGGAGGCTGAGCTGCCCCACAGAGTGGCAGTGGGCCATCTTACTTCTGTGGCCCTGCACACACACACACACACTCCAACACTCATCCTCATGCAGGGGCCAGCGGGAGGTCGATTAGCCAGCCCTGATTAATTGAAACAGGGCTTTAACGCTGTGCCAGCACTGGGGTGCCCTGGTAAAAGCATAGAAAATGCAAAGCAGGGCCCTTTCAGCGGCTGCCATCGCACGCCTTGCATTTGAAGATAAATGCAGCATTGAAGCTCCTCGACTGGAGCGGACGCGGCGAGAGGAAATCAGAAAAAGCCAGCTTAATCCCAGAGTACTTCCAGCAGCAGGGTCCTCAGCCAAGCGTACTTCTGGGCACGCCGCTTTATGCAAGCTAACAGAAAAACACATTAACCCAGACCTCCTCAACACAGCACAGCCGTCGGTACTGCTGCTGCTCCACTCTACACCACCTTCTCCCCTATTCCCTCCGTCTCTCTGACATAACAGATACACGTCCAGAAGGAGAAGACATTTATTGTTGTTTTTTTGTGTTCATTTTTGTCTATTTGAAAAGGAAGAACAGATTGTTTTTGTGTTGTCTGAGAGGGAGACAGACAGACAGACAGACAGACAGACACTAGGGTGTTCTCTGACTCTTGCTAGGCAGCCAAGCAGTCAGTGGCCACAGAGGAGGAGTGTTCCACAGGCTCTCTCCTTCCAGTTGTGGAGAGGGTTGGTTATTGACAGTCTAAAAACAAAAGACTGGGGAAAATAAAAAATGGAAGAGGACTGGAGAGTGTTTTTCTCCCCTCCTCTCTCTGATGACTATCTGTTGTGTTCCTTCAGGGAGCTGAAACTGGGAGGGAGGATGGGGAGGAGGGAGGGAGGGAGGGAGGGGAGGCAGGGCTGGGGCAGTCTATCGGAAGAGGATCAGGGTATGGTGGCTGTAGATAAGTGGGATCCATGAAGAGGTGGAGGGAGGGAGCAGCCATATCCCGACAGCTTTCTCTCGCTCGCTCTCTCTCTCCCGCTCCCTTCTCTCTCTGTCTATCCTGCCCCTTTCTCTCTCACTCTCTCTCTCTCGTGCAACTGACAGGCAGTGTTACTCTATCTATGAATAGGACCTAGTCCACAGACAGCACTGTGTGGCTCTCTTGTCTTGTATGTCCAGAGGTAAAACAGAACACCAGCCTCACTGGGCATTAGAGGATTAAATACAGGACAAACAAGCAAAAAATATGTCTTTGGAAAACAGTTTATGCTTTCTGTGGTCTTGTTGCAAAAGGCAGAGAGCACAGTGGATTTTCTTTATTTGACAAACAGCTAAGGGAGCAGACTACGTCATAAACAAACTTCCACTGGCTCCTGAAACTTTTGGATAACAAGCATTAAATAAAGTTAGATTTGTCTGATGCTGCCAATACTTTGTGGAGCACATATCTAATTAAGTCAAATTATTACTTTGACAGATTCTCAGACAAAATACCAATAACTAATGATTTGCCTGAACTCAACAACTCAAAGTAGAGAAACATTGACATTTTCCCCAAGTCACCAAGCTGTGACCTTGTGCCCTTGCATGGCTATCTGATAACCTTTCAAGGCTCATGAGACTGACCAGAGCTCGGGTCAATTATCTCTCATCAATTCACACAGATCAATCTGTGTGAATAAATGACCACAAAAAAAATAAAAGACCACAAAATTCTACCTTAGTTAAGACTGACTGCAATGAAACACATTGTTATGTATTCCACAGAGAACCAGAGGGCAGAAGAGGAAGAGGGTGTCCATTTGTGAAGAAGAGCAGTTTGAAGTGCAGGTATGTCACTGTTCTACCTTGTTACTAATCAAATCAAATGTATTTATATAGCCCTTCTTACATCAGCTGATATCTCAAAGTGCTGTACAGAAACCCAGCCTAAAACCCCAAACAGCAAGCAATGCAGGTGTAGAAGCACGGTGGCTAGGAAAAACTCCCTAGAAAGGCCAAAACCTAGGAAGAAACCTGGAGAGGAACCAGGCTATGAGGGGTGGCCAGTCCTCTTCTGGCTGTGCCGGGTGGAGATTATAACAGCACATGGCCTAGATGTTCAAATGTTCATAAATGACCAGCATTGTCAAATAATAATAATCATAGTAGTTGTCGAGGGTGCAACAAGTCAGCAACACAAGAGTAAGTGTCAGTTGGCTTTTTCATAGCCGATCTTTGAGAGTATCACTACCGCTCCTGCTGTCTCTAGAGAGTTGAGGTATGGGACAGGTAAAACATCCGGTGAATAGGTCAGGGTTCCAACAGGTCTGGGACAGGTAGCACATCCGGTGAACAGGTCAGGGTTCCATAGCTGCAGGCAGAACAGTTGGAACTGGAGCAGCAGCACGGCCAAGTGAACTGGGGACAGCAAGGAGTCATCAAGCCAGGTAGTCCTGAGGCATGGTCCTAGGGCTCAGGTCCTCCGAGAGAGAGAGAAAGAAAGAAGGAGAAAGAGAGAATTAGAGAGAGCATATTTAAATTCACACAGGACACCGGAAAAGACAAGAGAAATACTCCAGATGTGACAGACTGACCCTAGCCCCCCGACACATAAACTACTGCAGCATAAATACTGGAGGCTACATCTCCTAACCTCCCTGACACACTCGCAAAACTAATACATACACATCCCATGTTACACACAGTACTACTCTGTTCAGCTGGATATTTCTCTATTTCTTAACACCTCTTCTACACCATTAACACACACACACACGGCATTGTCGGCTCTAATCAGCCTGTGTGTTTCCATAGGAACCTGCTCTACGTGAACGGCGTCAGCGTCAGTCTATAATGCAGAAGAAGACCCCTAAAGCCGACGACACCAGGACTGACTGTACCTCCTGCAAAGGACCCGGGGACAACGAGAACCTCGTCAGGTGGGTCACAGTGTGTGTGAAGGGAGGGGAGGGGATGTGTGTGGAGATGAGGAGAGAGGGCGGAAGGAGGTCTGTGTGCATGCGTGTATTGAAATGTGTGTGAACAACTCTGTGTGTGTGTGTGTGTGTGTGTGTGTGTGTGTGTGTGTGTGTGTGTGTGAGGAGCTGTATCCTCCTGAAGATTAAAGTTCAGTCTTCATTAGGCCTTGGCTGCCTTGCGTAGGCTGAGCGAGGGGGGGACTGGTGAGCAGGGCTGAGGCCAGCAGCTCTATACAACACCTCTTTTGAACTGCCAACTGCATTTACACACATCATCAAGATGTAATGAACACCCTGATCTGCCCTTGTCTCCCATCAGAGGTTCAGCTGTCTCACGCTGCTTAAACAGGGCCAGAACTTTACTACATCCCTCAGTAGTGTGAATTAAAACAGTCAGCATTAACACACTGTAGACTGACTGATTTATCAGAGTGTATTTATTATGAGTGTATATTATGAGTGTAGTTGCCTTCCATATGACCTACAGACTGTAACTGTCATTGGTTAAGTTTCCATCCAATTTGCAACAGATTTTCATGTGAATATTCTAAAATGTGCATTTTCCCTCCAGAGATATTTCCATCAGACTATTTGTGGATAAAAGGCTGTGTGCGTGATGATGTAGTGCACATGAAAATAGCTTTTACCATTAAATTCCCATGTAGCGAATGAAAAATACAAGTTAAATGGGTTTCCATCGCATTTACTGATGGTTTTGCAAGAAAAACTGTTGCATTATATAACAAATGTGCCCACTCTGGTCTTGTCACATGCGCTCTAGCCAACAGCTCACAGATACAGTGCTGGTAGGCTACCTACATGATAAGATTATTATGGATAAGAGCGATGTTATTTGTATTTGTTAAACGGCAGCCAATCATCCATCATCATGTCACCAGAATAAGACCTTCAGTATTTAAAGGAAAGGAGCATGAAGTTCATCATAAATTATTTAATCTGTAGCCTAATAAACTGCATGCTTTCCTCAGTCGTAGTGGGAGGACCACACAACATATCATCTGTAGCCTAATAAACTGCATGCTTTCCTGAGTCGTAGTGGGAGGACCACACAACATATCATCTGTAGCCTAATAAACTGCATGCTTTCCTGAGTCGTAGTGGGAGTACCACACAACATATCATCTGTAGTCTAATAAACTGCATGCTTTCCTGAGTCGTAGTGGGAGGACCACACAACATATCATCTGTAGTCTAATAAACTGCATGCTTTCCCGAGTCGTAGTGGGAGTACAACACAACATATCATCTGTAGTATAATGAACTGCATGCTTTCCTGAGTCGTAGTGGGAGGACCACACAACATATCATCTGTAGCCTAATAAACTGCATGCTTTCCTGAGTCGTAGTGGGAGTACCACACAACATATAATCTGTAGTCTAATAAACTGCATGCTTTCCTGAGTCGTAGTGGGAGGACCACACAACATATCATCTGTAGTCTAATAAACTGCATGCTTTCCTGAGTCGTAGTGGGAGTACAACACAACATATCATCTGTAGTATAATGAACTGCATGCTTTCCTGAGTCGTAGTGGGAGGACCACACAACATATCATCTGTAGCCTAATAAACTGCATGCTTTCCTGAGTCGTAGTGGGAGTACCACACAACATATCATCTGTAGTCTAATAAACTGCATGCTTTCCTGAGTCGTAGTGGGAGGACCACACAACATATCATCTGTAGTCTAATAAACTGCATGCTTTCCTGAGTCGTAGTGGGAGGACCACACAACATATCATCTGTAGTCTAATAAACTGCATGCTTTCCCGAGTCGTAGTGGGAGGACCACACAACATATCATCTGTAGTCTAATAAACTGCATGCTTTCCCGAGTCGTAGTGGGAGGACCACACAACATATCATCTGTAGTCTAATAAACTGCATGCTTTCCCGAGTCGTAGTGGGAGGACCACACAACATATCATCTGTAGTCTAATAAACTGCATGCTTTCCCGAGTCGTAGTGGGAGGACCACACAACATATCATCTGTAGTCTAATAAACTGCATGCTTTCCTGAGTCGTAGTGGGAGGACCACACAACATATCATCTGTAGCCTAATAAACTGCATGCTTTCCTGAGTCGTAGTGGGAGGACCACACAACATATCATCTGTAGCCTAATAAACTGCATGCTTTCCTGAGTCGTAGTGGGAGGACCACACAACATATCATCTGTAGTCTAATAAACTGCATGCTTTCCTGAGTCGTAGTGGGAGGACCACACAACATATCATCTGTAGCCTAATAAACTGCATGCTTTCCTGAGTCGTAGTGGGAGGACCACACAACATATCATCTGTAGCCTAATAAACTGCATGCTTTCCTGAGTCGTAGTGGGAGGACCACACAACATATCATCTGTAGCCTAATAAACTGCATGCTTTCCTGAGTCGTAGTGGGAGGACCACACAACATATCATCTGTAACCTAATAAACTCCATGCTTTCCTGAGTCGTAGTGGGAGGACCACACACCATATCATCTGTAGCCTAATAAACTGCATGCTTTCCTGAGTCGTAGTGGGAGGACCACACAACATATCATCTGTAGCCTAATAAACTGCATGCTTTCCTGAGTCGTAGTGGGAGGACCACACAACATATCATCTGTAACCTAATAAACTGCATGCTTTCCTGAGTCGTAGTGGGAGGACCACACAACATATCATCTGTAGTCTAATAAACTGCATGCTTTCCTGAGTCGTAGTGGGAGGACCACACAACATATCATCTGTAGTCTAATAAACTGCATGCTTTCCTGAGTCGTAGTGGGAGGACCACACAACATATCATCTGTAGTCTAATAAACTGCATGATTTCCTGAGTCGTAGTGGGAGGACCACACAACATATCATCTGTAGCCTAATAAACTGCATGCTCTCCTGAGTCGTAGTGGGAGGACCACACAACATATCATCTGTAGTCTAATAAACTGCATGCTTTCCTGAGTCGTAGTGGGAGGACCACACAACATATCATCTGTAGCCTAATAAACTGCATGCTTTCCTGAGTCGTAGTGGGAGGACCACACAACATATAATCTGTAGCCTAATAAACTGCATGCTTTCCTGAGTCGTAGTGGGAGGACCACACAACATATCATCTGTAACCTAATAAACTGCATGCTTTCCTGAGTCGTAGTGGGAGGACCACACAACATATCATCTGTAACCTAATAAACTGCATGTTTTCCTGAGTCGTAGTGGGAGGACCACACAACATATCATCTGTAGTCTAATAAACTGCATGTTTTCCTGAGTTGTAGTGGGAGGACCACACAACATATCATCTGTAGCCTAATAAACTGCATGCTTTCCTGAGTCGTAGTGGGAGGACCACACAACATATCATCTGTAGCCTAATAAACTGCATGCTTTCCTGAGTCGTAGTGGGAGGACCACACAACATATCATCTGTAGTCTAATAAACTGCATGCTCTCCTGAGTCGTAGTGGGAGGACCACACAACATATCATTGTGTGACTCCAAGTTTACTTCCATATGATGGTTATTATATCAATATTTGCACATAAAGGCGTTCCCGCCGCCCTTTCTCGCATAATACATTTCACCGACACAATAAGATCCCACCCTGTCTAACAAACAAATCTAAACGTCTGTTGCCATTTCTAAAGTTGTACCAGCATTTAATGTTTCCATCAGCCCAGTCGGGACTTTTTTCATGCGTCAGGTAATTCATCCGCATGAAATGGTTGGATGGAAACGTGGTCATAGGCTAATTTCAACTGAAAGCGTATGATACATTCACTTTATTACTCCGTAGGGTGGTTTCTGTGAGCTGTACTAGTTATCAGTGTTTGTAAGGTTAAGCTAATAATGTGTGGTTCTGTCAGTGTTTTTTAGGTTAAGGAGGTCGGGGGCTGTGAGGTGTGCTGCCTGCCCTGACTCTTTCTATCTTTGCATTGCACAGGTTGTGAGAGCCGGGGCAGACACCTCTCCTCACCTCCCCACACCTAGACACTGCTGGACAGATGAGAGAGAGAAGCAGACCTTTGGCTTAGAGACAGAGAGGGACTTAATTACGTGGAAGAATGACGGCGGCGGGTGTGGGATCAGATGGCCATCTTTGACGTTCACGACCATGGTCTTCTTCACGACCCAAATTGGACCACCTACTAGCCGTCCAATTAAAATTGAGGGAGAGAGGCAGAAATTGAAAGTAACTTTGAGGAATTCTAAAATACTTGAGCAAATAACATTTTCCGAGGTTCAGTATTACTGAACTGGTCATTCTTGTAAGAAAGGACATGTTGGTATTAATGGACAGGCCCTTTGTGATCGTCATTGTCAACTCTAAGGGCCCTTCTATAAGGACTATGGCCTAACTGGACTAAGGAGTGATTCCCCCCTCTCTCTCTCGCTCTCTCATCCATTCTATGTTTGCACTTCACTCGTTTGACCTCCCTGAGCATCCTATCACCACATCCAATCAGTTGTATTGACTCCAGTCATTTGTGGTCCAATCACACGGTGTTTTCCTCAGTAAAGGTCTTTAATTAGAGATGCACTTGAACTTAGGCTTTCATAATCTTCTTCTAGTGTTGTCGTCGGGTAGAACTTTCTAGAGTAGAGGACTAGTAGACCTTGAAAAAGTAGTGGGTTTTAGTAGAATGATTGCCCTTTCTGGCTTTTGAGAAGTAAGTTTCTGCTTAGGCTCTACAGCAGCCTAAGGTTTAACATAATAATTATAGCAACATTTGTATGAATGGTTATTGTAACTTCTAATGTCAGTGTGTGAGTGTACGGTAGATGTCTAGGCATCTTAGTCTCTCTTCCTTCCTCTCATTAATATTTTAAAGTGACAGTTTAACTGACACTTCTTTAAAAGCAGCCCAGCTCTATATATGTGTGTGCGCATCTCCCCAGTACCCCATAGTGACTGCTGACAACTGAGTAGCTGCCATGTGGTCCGTCTGTCTATCAGGATCCTTGACAGAAGTGTCACAGTTTGCCCTCACATGTCACTCCTCCGCTCACCCCCATCCCAGGACCCTCTATGTCACTCATTTTCTCTTCCCCTCATCTGTCTGGGGACCCTATATGCATGCCACTGGGAGCTGCCTAACCTCACATAATGCTTAGGTCCACTGGAAAATCTGCTGAGGAAATACATTTGGTGGTTTCCCTATGGAGATTAGAGATCCCTGTACAAGATGACCTGGTGACTCCCCACGTCATGTCACTCCAATGAGCCCTCCTCATCTTCGTTCTCCCTATTCCTCCTCATCCTCTTCTGCCTCCTCCACAACAAATTTAGAGGACTGTCCATGAGATACAGCTAACCAGCTAACCTTACTCAAGCTAACCCTTCTCAAGCTAACCTTACTACAGCTAACCAGCTAACCCTACTCCAGCTAACCCTACTCCAGCTAAACAGCTAACCCTACTCCAGCTAACCCTACTCCAGCTAACCCTACTCCAGCTAAACAGTTAACCCTACTCCAGCTAACCCTACTCCAGCTAAACAGCTAACCCTACTCCAGCTAACCCTACTCCAGCTAAACATCTAACCCTACTCCAGCTAAACAGCTAACCCTGCTACAGCTAACCCTGCTACAGCCAAACTTACTACATCTAACCCTACTCCAGCTAACCCTACTCCAGCTAAACAGCTAACCCTACTCCAGCTAACCCTACTCCAGCTAAACATCTAACCCTACTCCAGCTAAACAGCTAACCCTGCTACAGCTAACCCTGCTACAGCTAACCAGCTAACCCTACTACAGCTAACTAGCTAACACTACTACAGCTAACCCTACTACAGCTAATCAGCAAACCCTACTCCAGCTACCCAGTTAACCCTACTACAGCTAAACATACAGCAGCTAACAAACTAACCTTATTCCAGCTAGTACTACTACAGCTAACCCTACTCCAACTAACCAGCTAGCCAGTTAACCCTACTAACCAGCTAAACCTACTAACCAGCTAACCTTACTAACCAGCTAACCCTACTAACAGCTAACCCTACTAATCAGCTAACCCTACTAATCAGCTAACCAGTTAACCCTACTACAGCTAAACCTACTGCAGCTAATCAGCTAACCCTACTCCAGCTAACCAGTTAACCCTACTACAGCTAAACATACAGCAGCTAACAAACTAACCCTATTCCAGCTAGTACTACTACAGCTAACCCTACTCCAACTAACCAGCTAGCCAGTTAACCCTACTAACCAGCTAACCCTACTAACCAGCTAACCTTACTAACCAGCTAACCCTACTAACAGCTAACCCTACTAATCAGCTAACCCTACTAATCAGCTAACCAGTTAACCCTACTACAGCTAAACCTACTGCAGCTAATCAGCTAACCCTACTCCAGCTAACCAGTTAACCCTACTACAGCTAAACTTACTACAGCTAATCAGCTAACCCTACTAACAGCTAACCCTACTAATCAGCTAAGCCTACTAATCAGCTAACCAGTTAACCCTACTACAGCCACACTTACTACAGCTAATCAGCTAACCCAAGTCCTGTTAACCAGTTAACCCTACTACAGCTACACTTACTACAGCTAACCAGCTAACCCTACTACAGCTAACCCTATTACTAATCCTACTCTAGCCCTACCATGCATGGCTCTGTATCTAACCATTAGGCCTAGGGCTAGGATATGGCCAACTCTGTATCTAACCATTAGGCCTAGGGCTAGGATATGGCCAACTCTGTATCTAACCATTAGGGCTAAAGTAGCCTACAGTAAATGTACTTTTAACCTGAGAATATGTCATGTGTTCCAACAGTTTAGAATGTGTGAACAAACACCTTTTTAGCTGTGTTGTGTGATCGGTGTGTACAGTATTTATTGACAAGGCCATGCTTTTTTGTGTATTTTATTTTATTTGTGCCTTCACACTTGATTTTATATCATAATATGCCTTTTGTTATTACTGTGTTATGAAGAAAATGAGTTAAGCTCCCTATTGAGTAGGAACCTTAAAGGACTCCTTGCTAAACATATTCATTGTTAATATATTTGTTGACACACATGCCTATATGTGATTAGTATTAGTTTACATACATTTCTATATGTGATTATTTATAACATGTTGTGGTATTACCACATTGGGTAAAAATAACTGTGATATATAGAGTAGGAATATTGCTACTCTCATGTGTGTGTATGTGAAGTATCCTGGCCTCCCGGCCCCTATAGCTCTCAGCATTAAAGCTTGAATAAACTCTTGACTTTTTCACCTCATCACCATAGTGATAAATGAGAGTTACACAGCTAATTACGCTGAACCAAAATATTAACGCAATATGTAAAGTAATTGGTCCCATGTTTCCATGCGCACAAAAAGTTTATTTCGCTCAGATTTTGTGCACAAATTTGTTTACATACCTGTTAGTGAGCATTTCTCCTTTGCCAAGATAATCCATCCACCTGACAGCTGTGGCATATCAAGAAGCTCATTAAAAAGCATGATCATTACACAGGTGCAGCTTATGCTGAGGACAATAAAAGGCCACTCTAAAATGTGCAGTTTGTCACACAACAGAATGCCACAGATGTCTCAAGTTTTGAGGGAGTTTGCAATTGGCATGATGACTGCAGGAATGTCCACCAGAGCTGTTGCCAGAGAATTGAATGTTAATTTCTCTACCATAAGCCTCCTCCAAGGTTGTTTTAGAGAATTTGACAGAACGTCCAACCAGCCTCACAACTGGAGACCACGTGTAACCACACCAGTCCAGGACCTCCACTTCCGGCTTCTTCACCTATGGGATTATCTGAGACCAGCCTCCTGGACAGCTGATGGAACTGTGGGTATGCACAACCAAATCATTTCTGCACAAACTGTCAGAAACCATCTCAAGGAAGCTCATCTGAGTGCTCGTTGTCCTCACCAGGAGTTAGGCATCGTAACCAAGTTCAATGGGCAAATGCTCACCTTCAATGGCCACTGGCATGCTGGAGAAGTGTGATCTTCACGGATGAATCCCGGTTTCAACTGTACCCGGCAGATGGCAGACAGCGTGTGTATGGCGTCGTGTGGGCGAGTGGTTTGCATAGTGAATAAGGATGTCTCATGGTGGTAGTGAGGTTATGATATGGGCAGGCATAAGCTACGGACAACAAACACAATTGCATTTTATCGATAGCAATTTGAATGCACAGAAATACCATGATGAGATCCTGAGGCCCATTGTTGTGCCATTCATCCATCACCTCATGTTTCAGCATGATAATTCACGGCCCCATGTCGCAAGGATTTGTACACAATTCCTGGAAGCTGAAAATGTCCCAGTTCCTCCATGACCTGCACACTCACCAGACCCAGTAACCCATTGAGCATATTTGGGATGCTCTAGATCAGTGGTTCTCAAACTTTTTATAGTCCCGTACCCCTTCAAACAATCAACCTCCAGCTGCGTACCCCCTCTAGCACCAGGGTCAGCGCACTCTCAAATGTTGTTTTTTGACATCATTGAAAGCCTGCCACACACACACACTATATGATACATTTATTAAACATAAGAATGAGTGTGAGTTTCTGTCACAACCCGGCTCGTGGGAAGTGACAAAGAGCTCTTATAGGACCAGGGCACAAATAATAATAATCCATAATTTTGCTCTTTATTTAACCATCTTACATATAAAACCATATTTGTTAATTGAAAAATATGAATAACTCACCACAGGTTAATGAGAAGGGTGTGCTTCAAAGGATGCACATAACTCTGCAATGTTGGGTTGTATTGGAGACAGTCTCTCACATAGGTACGTGGTGGCCTAGAAGGCCTGCATCCCGGGGTCTCCTCTTCACTGTTGACGTTGAGACTGGTGTTTTGCGGGTACTATTTAGTGAAGCTGCCAGTTGAGGACTTGTGAGGTGTCTGTTTCTCAAACTAGACACTCTAATGTAATTGTCCTCTTGCTCAGTTGTGCACCGGGGCCTCCCACTCCTCTTTCTATTCTGGTTAGAGCCAGTTTGTGCTGTTCTGTGAAGGGAGTAGTACACCACGTTGTACGAGATCTTCAATTTCTTGCATGGAATAGCCTTAATTTCTCAGGACAAGAATAGATATTCCATAAAAAATCTGCCATTTCCAGCTACCATAGTCATTTACAACATTAACAATGTCTGAAATACACTATTTCTGATCAATTTGATGTTATTTTAATGGACAAAAAAAGGGATTTTCTTTCAAAAACAAGGACATTTCTAAGTGACCCCAAACCTTTGAATAGTAGTGTGTGTATATATATATATATTTTTAAATGTGAATCACATTTTTATTTTGCGTACCCCCGATGGCATTGCGCTGGGAATACCTGCTCAAGATCGATGTGTACGACAGCATGTTGCAGTTTCCGCCAATATCCAGCATCTTCACACAGCCATTGAAGAGGAGTGGGACAACATTCCACAGGCCACAATCAACAGCCTGATCAACTCAATGTGAAGGATATGTGTCGCGCTGCATGAGGCAAATGGTGATCACACCAGATACTCACTGGTTTTCTGATCCACGCCCATTTTTTTAAGGTACCTGTGACCAACATTCCCAGTCATGTGAAATCCATAGATTAGGGCCTAATTAATTTATTTCAATTGACTGATTTCCTTATATGAACTGTAACTCAGTAAAATCTTTGAAATTGTTGCATTTATATTTTTGTTCGGTGTAATTGTTGTAAAGGTGTGTCGACGGCGGACAGCGTTCCATTTGTGCGTCTTAAGCCCTCTGTCATCTCTGATTTATTACGGGGGAAGTGCCTCCTCATCTGCCACCGGCAGCTGACCCGTAACAGGCCAGTAGGGCTGGTGAGGAGGAGTGGTCTGCCTCTCTTTCTTTCTCTCCCTCTTTCTCTCTCTTTGTCACAAAGTTGATCTGTTTATTTCAGCTAAACCCGGATTCTGTGGCCTCTCCTGCTGCTGCACCGATTCACCCCTCTCTCTTTCTCTCTCTCACACAGTGCCAGATACCGATAGAGAGGGAAAGAGAGAGAGCGAGAGAGAGGCAGACATAGAATAGAGAGGCTTTTGTAGACAATCTGGTTAACAGCATAACAAAAGCCTCCAATGTGTCTGGCACCAGATGGATAGGCAGCAACAACAAAAAATACAGTCAGAGAGACACACTCTCCATGTTGGGCCCAGACCTGGATTCAAACAAAAATGTGAAATTATTTCAAATAGTTTAGCTGGGCTTGATTAAGCTTGCCTGGCTTAATGGACCAATAGAATGGACCATCTTGCAGTCTAGGAGGTTTAGAGCAAACGCTGAAAGTATTTGAAAGATTTCAAATGGATGTTGAACCCAGGACTGGAAGAGAAGAACTCTGTGTTGGGCCCAGTAGAAAGGCAGACAGACAGGCGGCAGTGTCACGTTGAGGTTGAGACTCAGAGAGATGGAATCAGCACAGCGTAGAGAACTGTAACTGCCCCAATCCCTCATTCTCCCTGCTTCCCTCTCTCAGCCCCTCTTAGCCCAGGGTCCATAGAGACACGGGGAGCAGGCCTAGGCGGAGGGAAGCTACAGCTGTGTTCTGACCATGGGGATGAGTAAGTCTGAGACAAGGACTGGGTGAGGGAGGGAGGGAGGGAGAGTGAGAGAGAGGGGAAGGATAGAGAGAAAGAAGGAGGGAGGTTCTGGAAGAGCAGTAACCTTTGGGATGATGAGTGCGTTTCCCATTACCGTCCTGACACAGGATCCGCCGAGATGATTTAATGGCGGCATTTTGTTTTTGCTGACTTCATTCCTTTTTTTCCTCTCGTCCACCATTAAAAGAGAAGAGAAAAGGCATACCAGGCTAGGGCTGGGCTGCTGTTTGGGTAGAGTAGCCAAGCAGCTCAAGTCTATTATTCCCCAGCTAGCTTCTTCCTTCCCCTCTCCTATCCCACGGATTCACGGATTCCACCGTCGCAGTGTGTGTGTCCGCTCACTTCCTGGTTGCACCTCCTTCCTCCTCTTATCCTTCTCTCCTTTTTTTATTCCCCTTTTCCTCCCCTCCTATGTCTCAGTGACTACACGCTAGGATGAATCACCTAACCCCCAGAGGTGCCTTATATCCTAATAGTGTGGGGTTTGCCCCAGCGCGCAGACAGATGTACACTGTTAAGGAGTGGTGTGTGTGTGTGCGCCTGTGTGTCAGACTGTCTCTTCCCTTCCTGTAATAGAACATAAGCCCAGGGGGTGACAGCACAGAGGCCCCCAGTGAGCAGGCTGGGGCACTAGTTAGGTCAGTCAGAGGCTAGAGGGGTGAGGCTCTACCTGCAAAGCAGAGGCCACAGACCTGCTGGTGCTACTGCTCCAGTCCACACAAGCACACAAACTCTGAGCTCGGCCCACTGAGGCCCCCTGCTGGTGGACTAGGGGAACCGCAGCCTCATGGCCACCTAGGTAAAGTCCCTGGCAGCTCCAGACCTGGGTTCAAATCTATTTGAAGTCTTCCATTTTCTTTCAGCATTTGCTTTAGTCTGCCTCGAGTGCCAGTTGGGCAGGGTTTGCACTTTTTGACTGTTGTATTGGTTCCATTGCTCTAGGCAAAGTATTTGAACCCAGGTGAAGGCAGCTTGTTGCTACCCCATTTCACTATAGTATCCTGTCTCCTTGTAGTGTGTGAGTTGTGTCCTAACGAGCTTGTAAATTCCTTGCAATGGTGTCTCTGTCTCGCCGCATTCATTACCTCCTCCTGCCCACCTTGTAAAACAATGCCTCTTTAATAATGTCTCAGCACCGTCGACACCGCCCCGACACTAAATCAAAAAGTGAGAGGCTATAGGAGAAGACCGATAATCCACTCCCTCCGTTTCTATGAAGAGAATTCACAGAACTACTTTGTCACGGGGTGGGACGTGGGAGTCGATGGCTGAGCGCTTTGTGGCGCATTGATCTCCCGTCACGTGAACACCCTCCAGGTAATTGCACTGCCCTAGTGTGATAAATTCTTCCCCGTTGTTTCAAACACTCTGGGGGCTTCGGCGCCACACCGCTCCTCCTGCTCTGGCTCGTGAAGAAGAGAGAGTTGGGAGGCCTGGGATGAAGAAAATAAGCCTTGACTGTTCCGTACATGGACTCCACTTTCTCTTTGCATGTGGTGCAGCAGTAAATAAGTTGTTTTCTGTTCAACGTTCTTTTAACCAAGGGAAGACTTTGTGAATGTTTTTGAAAACAGTGATGGTTTTGATGATAAAGATGTTGATGATGATAACAATGTTGAAGTTGTTGGTGATGAGGACCTTGATGATGATGATGATGCTCTTCATCGTGGAGTGTGATATTCAAGGCCAACCGACGCCACGTTGTTTTCCATTTAGTTAATCCACAAAGAGTCTAATCAAAATACTGCATGCAGATTAATCCCCAAACAACTAAACAACATTTAATTACCACTAACAAACATTTAGCAAATTAATCTTTTCTTGACTTGACTCATGAAAGTGTTTTCCCCATTTATCTGATTTAGACGACACCGCTTGTTATGTTGCACTTTGGTTGTACAGCAGCTGTACCATAACCACTAATATCACTCTCCCCAGAGTAGAACCCTGCATGTACACTGAACAAAAATATAAACGCAACATGTAAAGTGTTGGTCCCATGTTTCATGAGCTGAAATAAAAGATCCCAACGTCATTTTAGAGAATTTGGCAGTACGTCCAACCAGCCTCACAACCGCAAATCACATGTAACCACACCAGCCCAGGACCTCCACATCCGACTTCGTCACCTGTGGGATTGTCTGAGACCAGCCACCCGGACAGCTGAAACTGAGGAGTATTTCTTGTCTGTAATAAAGTCCTTTTGTGGGGAAAAACTCATTCTGGTTGGCTGGGCCTGGCTCACAAGTGGGTGGGCCTATGCCCTACTAGGCCCACCCATGGCTGCGGTCCTTCCTATTCATGTGAAATCCATAGATTAGGGCCTAATTTATTTATTTGAATTTACATATTTCCTTATATAAACTGTAACTCAGTAAAATCATTGAAATTGTTGCATGTTGCTTTTGTTTTTTTACTGTTAGGGCTTAAAGTGCATCAGAGTATTACTTTTTCTAAAATAATCTTATGATCATGTACCTGTGTGTACATTTACCTATACTGTAGATAAAGTACTTATATTTTGGATCCCAGCTGTAATCTAGTTGTCTAACCCAATGGTCTTATCTCAGTTGAGTTAAGGTTTGCAGATGCTTTAAGCAGTAGTACTTGCCTACAGTTAAACGTCTGTAATTGCTCTGATTCCTTTAATATCCAATTATAACTCGCATGGATTAGGTACCCCGGGAATCAATTGGATCTGACTTCCTCCCAACGTCTCTATGGTAAAAAACCCTGAAATTATTCATTTAAATGAACTTTGAACGAGGATACACCTTCAAGTTAGCCAATGTACTGACTTCTGACTTAAACACATCCTTTTAACTTTAAACCCTGTGAATCCCTTTGTGTCATATCCGTATAATCTCACTAAAATGCCCTTTGATTTCCTTTGGTCGTGTCTGTGTGTGAGGCATCGGCCGTGATCGCCTGGGGGTGAGGAGGAACAAGTCTAGGAGGACCCCTGTAGGGGCCACACGCTCCAGAGCACAGCCTTTGAAGAAGGGAAATGTGATGTGAAGTTGAGAGACCTCTGATGAGAGCTGATCAAACCAAGGCTAATCCACCTGCTAGTCATCCCACTGATAGAGAAGGAGACGGAGGGAGGGGGAGAGAGGGAGATGGGGGAGGGGGTACAGGGGAGGATGTGGCAGAGAGGAGGGCCCCTAAGAACTCCTGTCAGAGATTAAACAGCAGATGAAAGGGGATACGAGTCGCCCGCCGAGAGCAACATGTGTAGCAGACAAAACCAATCAATCGCCCACCTCACACCCAATAAGATTACATCAATCAATAACCGCTCTTATGAGTGATTGGATTCTGTCTCCTTCCAGAAAAGAGGGAGGAGGGGAGACGAGCGAGCGGCTCAATTTTCCCAATGATTAAAGCGGAGACAAATTGGTTTGATAACATCAAGGACCTTGCTGTGGCTGAGTCTATAAGGGCAGTGTTCAGAGCAGATAGAGGTTGACCGACCACGTACAACGGACACAGTCAGTGAAGAGAAGGGTGGGATGATGGGGCAACTGCATCACCTAGCTCTCAGACCAACTAGCCAATGACTGGCCTGCAGCACTAATCATTTATATGAGCTCAGTGAGGAAGAAGAGGAAAACAAGTGGTAGCATATACAATGAAAAAGTAGTGGGCCTAAAACTGATCCTTGGGGGACACCATAGATAACTGTTATCATACCTATTGTAATTGCTGAGATATAACGTCTGAATTGTGAAAAGAACACAGAATTGTTGTATGTTGTAAAAAAAAAAGAATAATACTCCTAGATATAAATGCATTTAATAAAAGATCCTGACTCAAATTGAATGAAAACCGGAAAACAGAAAGCGATGCAGAAGAACAGAAAGGAAAGGTTACTTCCTCTTGAACTTATTGCAAAACGCAGGTCTCGTCATTTACAATTCCTATTAACTAATAATCATCTCCTCACCAGCCAGCAGCCAGCCAGTCTGCATCAATGAGCAGTGTTTTAATTCAAAGATGCTCACCGAGATACACAACAAACAGTACAATAGGTTCATTAAGGTAAAGTAATTAAAAGAAGTAAACGGGGCAAAGTGTCGTGCACACACACTCACACACTCACACACTCACACACTCGCCTAATAAAACAAAAGAAGCCTCCTGTGAGTTGGGAGGTGTTGTGTGTGTGTGTCTCCTCTCTCTTGGCCCTGTACAGATGGAGATTCATGATCAATCAATTGGTGGTTGTGTGCAACAATCGGAGGATAGCTCATTAGCGCCACAGACACACTTGTGGTCATTTGTCTTCTTTTCACTGAGGAGGCCAGAGGGTGCTTTAAATTCCCCTTGTTTCCTTGAGGCCGATATGCCTGCTCAGCCCATCCAGTGTGACTGTGCGTGTCTGTGGACCACCTACCTCTGCAGGTTCCCTGCTGATGTGCACCAGCTGTTCGGCTCTGCTTCTACAACTTAGTAAGATGCCAATTATCTACCAATGAAACTGTTACTCTGGTTTTAGTCAATTTAACAGGTTTAGGGCTGACATGGAATAAACTTGGTCCTGGACTAAAAACATGCATTAAGACCCTGAAACCAGATATTGATGTGCAAATAGAGGACGTGTCATCCACACCCTGTTCTCAACCCTAAAATGTACCCTACTGCATATTCCCTAAACACTATCACCAGTCACACACTCTCGGGATTCATGCATATGTTGTTAATGTACTTAATTCCAGACCCTGAACTCAATTACTTATGCTTCATTAGTTAAAGAAGATGATGAACTGAACTGACTTTAACACACATTAGCTATTCCACCAACGACTCATGGTATGCTGGAGAAACGTTTATCGCTGTATAGGTTTAATAGGATGTGAACAAAGCAGCGGTTACTGGTTTCCTCTGGTGTTTTCTCTTTTAACTGCAGATCATGTAAGAGAGGCTGTTCTGAGCTGACAGTCTGCTGCCGACGGCAACTCGTTGCTACATTGCCCTGTCAGAGTGAATATATGGAGGAGATAGGGACAGAGGAGAGGGAGGAGAGAATTGACAAATACAGACACAACTAGTATGTAAAATATGCGCCTGCCGTGGAATGAATTGGGAATCACATTGATATATGGACGTGGTTGTTTAATGCTTAATACCTCAGGGTTATGGAGGATAGATAACCTGTTTTACATGATGTGAACGCCGTAGTAGCAAAACTACGTCCTCTGGCTACGTTTTCCGGGAAGCTGTGTTTGAGTTGGTTTTATTTTATCTTCCATTCCTAATGTATTTTTTATTTACTGTCTGTTTCAGTGAAGGCACAGGGAATTTAGATGCCTTGCCTTTTAGTTTCAACCTTCATGGTATGGCTGCTACACTAGTGTCTTATTACTTGTACTACTGACTTCCTACACAAGGCAGTTGGTAGACTTTTTATTTAGCAATACTTGCTTTTGCACACTACAGCATGCAGTCTTTCAACAGACTTTGCTTCTTTGCGTTATTAGCAGAAGCTTTTTTTTTGTCTAACTGTGTTCATATGTACATCCTATATTCAGATATTCACATCAGAATGGGCAGGTTGCCTTCTCAGTTTCCTTCTGGTCCGACTACTGTACATGAAGCAGAAGCAATTTGTAGGAGCGTTGATTGATCACCCATAGATTTCACAAGAAACCCCTGCTCAGAATATTGACAGGGAGGTGTAACGGATAGATTCAGCTGGGGGGGGCTTAGTTTAGAACGATCCCCTCTGGTGATTGATCCTGTGGGAATGGAAATAGTCTTGTCTGTCTGGAACAGCTAGGCTACTGTATGTGGAGAACTGCTCTAGAAACACAGTGGCTCTGCTGTGGCGAGATGTGTTCTTCTTACAACAGTCACCTACAGTCCTGTGTGACAGGGTCAAGGGGCGATGTCCATATGATGGGGATGCTTCCTCATTAGTGTGTGTTGTAGACTAAGGCCTTTATTTATAATAGGTTGTTTTATTAGAGTAGGGGTTCCTGGTTGCTGTTGCTGTGAAAAGGGCTCCTCTGACAGGAGGTGCTGGATTCAACCCTCCGCAACGTCACCCGTCGTCATCACAACTTCACTGGGACTTAACTCTCTGCTTCTATAAGTTGTTGTGTTACAGTCTCTCTATCCTAGACTTAAAATACAATCATGTCTGTTGGACTTTCACGTTGCCTAAATCATGCATAGATGTCCATGAGACATTTGCACAGAAATTCATCCTATGTGGTTCTCCTTCCCCAAGTCCCTCTCCCTCCCTTCCTTCTATCCCCCTCTCCTCCTCCTCCCGTTATAGACACGGGGCGAGAGAACAGATTGACCTCCCTGGGCTGCAATCTGGTTGATCAGATTTCCATAGAAAAATCTCAATCCCCCACATTGATTAGGACATAATTAGTTAATCATGAACTAGAAGGAGAAAAGGGAGAGAGGGAGGGAGAGAAGGGGGGAGGGGAGAGTTGGACAGAAGGGCATTCAGGCTCAACCAATGGAATCTCATGAATGCTAAATGTTTGGTTTTAGTAGTCTCATTTCCAACACAAAAAGACTCCCTCAGGTACACACACATATGCAGTGTACACACACACACCTACTTTACAATCTTTACTGTATTTATTATATTCAGAATATTGATATGATGACTGATCAATCTGTGAGAAATGGGCTACTGACCAAAACAATGATCTAAAAACCATATTGATATGAGCGAGTCGATATTCGTATTTAGTTTTTTACTGCCTGTATTGTAAGATTGTGAAACCCTGTTGTCTAACCCAAGGACACCATGGTAGTAACATTTAAGGATGGTTAACAGGCTTGTGTAATGACACAGCTATCTGGCTAGCCAAGCTATACACAAAGCTATGCTCATAGTATGACACCTGTGTAAGGTCAAGGGAAGGACTAGTAACAGTGTGTTTTGATTTCATTAGCATCTGCTCCCTGACAACTACCTGCCCTGTCATTATCTGTCATTCTTAGTGTGTTTAGTTTATTAGGATCCCCATCAGCTACTGCACATGCAGCAGCTACTCTGCAGTAGCTAGGTCCACGTAAAACGTACAAATACATGACAAAGTACAGAACACTTATAGACAAGAACAACATAAGATATTACGGTAAAAAAAGTTATAAGATATATATATATATATATATATATATATATATATATATATATATATATAGGAAAGACACCAAGAGACAACAAAAATGCTATTTAAACACTATTCATATATACATATTGATATTCTTAAATACTGTACAGTTAAAGTAGATCTTTAGAGAGAGCAGAGGCGCTGTGGTACAAGATATTTTATCTGTTTTTTAAAGCTACATTTGTTTTTTGCCTGAGTATCCTCTGGTGGCAGAGCATTCCATGATGACAGGGCTCTCTGAGCGACGCATTAAATCTGTTTTTGGTTTGGGTACAGTGAAGAAACCCATAGCGGTGTTTCTGCTGGGGTATGGATGTCTGTTTGAAGTGTATGCAAATAGATTATACAAGTGGTTCGGCATTTTAAATACACACATGTTTCTTAAATAGAAGAGAAGTAGTCCATTTCTCCTCAACCCTAAACCATGAAGGACTATCATGCATGTTGTGGATGTTAGTTCTGTATGGGCAGTTAAGGGCAAGTAGGGCTGCTTTGTATTGAGACAGCTGCAGCTTTGCTAGGTCTTTCTTTGCTGCACCTGACCTTTATTACCGGACAGTAATCAAGGTGGGACAAGACCAGAGCCTGAACAACCAGTACAGTTGATCTTTGTGTCAAATTCAATTTTTATATAAAAGATATACCTCTCGGGGCCTCCAAAGTGGTGCAGTGGTCTAAGGCACTGCATCGCAGTGCTTGAGGCATCACTACAGACCTGGGTTCGATCCCAGGCTGTGTCACAACCGACTGTGACCGGGAGTTCCATAGGAGGCGCACAATTGGCCCAGCGTTGTCCGGGTTAGGGGAGGGTTTGCCCGGGGGGGCTTTACTTGGCTCATCGCGCTCTAGTGACTCATTGTAGCGGGCCGGGTGCTTGCAGGCTGACTACGGTTGAACGGTGTTTCCTCCTACACATTGGTGCGGTTGGCTACCAGGTTAAGCGGCCGGGTGTTCAGAAGCGCCGTTTGGCTGGTCATGTATCGGGGGACGCATGACTCCACCTTTGCCTCTCCCTTTGGGGAGTTGTAGCGATGAGACAAGATCGCAATTGGATATCACGAAATTGGGGAGAAAAAGAGGGTAAAAAAAATCTACCAATTAAGACATACCTCTCTTCACAATAACTTTGTTAATGACTTGACCATGATAACTGACCATCCAGTGTTTCTTCTAGGAGTTCAGCTTCCTCAACTTGTTCAGTGGATACACCCTTCATGCACAACTCCAGCTGAGGTTTA
Source organism: Salmo trutta (assembly GCF_901001165.1). Taxonomy (NCBI): domain Eukaryota; kingdom Metazoa; phylum Chordata; class Actinopteri; order Salmoniformes; family Salmonidae; genus Salmo; species Salmo trutta. The sequence continues at coordinate 40,421 of NW_021823070.1, forward strand.
AGAGAACTAAATATAATTATTTTTGTTTTTGATGTGTTTAAAACCAGTTTACTGTTACTGACAGTAACTCTAAGAGTCTCATTGAGCTCACTGGCTGTAGGTGCTGATGTATAGGGAAGTGGTTCCCCAACCTTTCTGGTTACTGTACCACCAACAGAATCTTACCTCTGAACTACCACCTCATGTACGTTTTACAGTCTTCTCAAGTCCCCCCTGTGGATAGGCCAAGTACCTCCAGGGGTCATAGTACCCCTAGTTGGGAACCACTGGGGTAGAGTGTGCAATCATCAGCGTACATAGTCATTTTAGATTCTTGTAAGACAAGAGTAACGGCCCAAGGCAACTGCCCTGAGGGATCTTGCACTGTACATATCTGATGTTAGAGAAGGTTCCATTGATGAATAATATTGAGTTATATTGGAACTCTGTGCGTGCGTGTTTGTGCGTGCGTGTTTGTGCGTGCCAGCGTGGGTGTTCCACTGTATGTAACACCTGCCCCACCTCTCCTCTCTCCTGTAGGTGTGATGAGTGTTGCCTGTGCTACCACTTTGGCTGTCTGGACCCTCCCGTGAAGAAGTCTCCCAAGCAGACAGGATACGGCTGGATCTGCCAGGAGTGTGACACTTCCTCCTCCAAGGTGTGTGTGTGTGTGTGTGTGTGTGTGTGTGTGTGTGCACGGCATGCATAGGCACACTGGGTGGTGGTGATGACGTCTTCTTTTGGCATAACATTATTGAAGCAGCAGTTAAACAGCTGAATATTAACCTACAACAAATCTTACAAGGAAATATATAGTTATATGGGTATTAAGGATGAAAGGGAAAGAAATGTGTGTTTGAAGTGGTAAGAGTCGAGCATGGACAACAGCCATGGCTTCACTTCCATTTCCCGATCTGCTTCCCGGATCCGTTCAGCACAGGGCTGGGCTATCTCTGTGAGCGACAGGGTGTAGTTAGTATGACATGACAGCTCCAGCAACTGCAGCAGAAGCATGCGTCTCTGGGTCTTTTTACCTTGAAACCAAACCTGACAGCGAGCCAAAATGGCCGCCACCAATACCTGTCTCCTCATAGCTACCCCCTGAAGTGGTACTGCTCTGTTTCCAACCCTTTCCATTTCAAATGTCCCTAACTGGAAATGGCAAGTCTCACCAGAAGCACTTTTTCATTTTTTTCTCCGTTTGCATTTTAAATAATGTTTTTCTTATTGAATTACAGTGTAATCAAGGGTAGCATGCGGCAGCTTGTGAACCTAATTAAGTTGATAAATGTAAAGCTCATTTCAATTTGTCCAGGAAAGGGCATTCCTATTGGCTCTGTGTGTGTGGAAAATGGGGGTTAATTGATGTTGCAGAAGGAGGAAGAGAAACATAAAAGCCTGAGCCATACTGAAAACACTGCATGCTGGGAATGAAACGTTAAATTACAGGCAAAATGTAAAGGTTAAAGCTCAGTTAAAATGTTAGATAGCAGAGTTAATGGAGGGTTACAATGTTAGATAGCAGACTGTAAAATGTTAGATAGCTGACTAGAGACTTGTAGTTGTTGTAAAAGCTTGTTGTTTGTTGTAGCCCTGTTTAGAAGGGGCACGAAGGTGTACATGATCAACAACTGTTGTTTCTGCCCAACGTTACAGTCCTGTATGTTGGTATTTTTATATTGTTCTCATAGCTCTAGTTCAACCAGAGTGCCAGGCTGTTTCGCAAAGAGATAATACACATTAATATAACCCAAATAGTTTTTACAAAGCGTATAAGCATATATAGAAATGAAACCCATTTTCATGCGTGGAGCTGAACTCTGGTAATAAAGAGCCATGTTGAGAGCATTACAGACCAGAATATACTGCCTGTGTGTACTGCTGTGGTGTAAATAGGCATAGTATTAGTCAGAGGGTGGAGAAAGACTCAACACTATCCTGCTGTTGTGGAGTGTTGGTCTAAACAGAGGCTGTAGGAGGGGACACACACTCAGTGGAAGAAACACACACACACACAATGGAAAGGAGCTTTTAAAAGAAGGGAAAGGGAAGGGGGCACAAGTCTTTGCTTTTTAAATGTGCTGCTGCTCGAAGCCTGCTGAGAGAGAGAGAGCAGAGAGTTCTCCAGAGACCCCCAGGACCAGACCCAATCCTCTCTAATCACCCCCGTGCAACACACATACCAAACGCACACTGGAACAAACACACACAAACACATAAAAACAAACACATTGCAACAAACCCACTGATGGAATGGAACACACACACACACACAGACCTGCCCTCTCTCTCTCGTTACGCACATGTTTCATCCCCCGGAGTGTCTTCTCCACTCATTCCCCGTCCTCCCCCATCCTCCCCGTCCTCCCCTTCCCTCCCTCCCCCTCTCTACATCACTGTGTAAACCCTGGTGGTGGCGACTACCTCTGTGTGTCCCAAAGCAGACAACGTGTCTGTAGTGACAGGAGAGGAGAGCTACGTGAGCAGGGTTGAGGAGTAGGGGACTTTTACTCTGCTCCTCTTCATCAGACAGTAGTGGAGTTACAGTACAGGGGACTTTTACTCTGCTCCTCTTCATCAGACAGTAGTGGAGTTACAGTACAGGGGACTTTTACTCTGCTCCTCTTCATCAGACAGTAGTGGAGTTACAGTACAGGGGACTTTTACTCTGCTCCTCTTCATCAGACAGTAGTGGAGTTACAGTACAGGGGACTTTTACTCTGCTCCTCTTCATCAGACAGTAGTGGAGTTACAGTACAGGGGACTTTTACTCTGCTCCTCTTCATCAGACAGTAGTGGAGTTACAGTACAGGGGACTTTTACTCTGCTCTTCATCAGACAGTAAGTGGAGTTACAGTACAGGGGACTTTTACTCTGCTCCTCTTCATCAGACAGTAGTGGAGCTACAGTACAGGGGACTTTTACTCTGCTCCTCTTCATCAGACAGTAGTGGAGTTACAGTACAGGGGACTTTTACTCTGCTCCTCTTCATCAGACAGTAGTGGAGTTACAGTACAGGGGACTTTTACTCTGCTCCTCTTCATCAGACAGTAGTGGAGTTACAGTACAGGGGACTTTTACTCTGCTCCTCTTCATCAGACAGTAGTGGAGCTACAGTAGTACAGGGGACTTTTACTCTGCTCCTCTTCATCAGACAGTAGTGGAGTTACAGTACAGGGGACTTTTACTCTGCTCCTCTTCATCAGACAGTAGTGGAGTTACAGTACAGGGGACTTTTACTCTGCTCCTCTTCATCAGACAGTAGTGGAGTTACAGTACAGGGGACTTTTACTTTGCTCCTCTTCATCAGACAGTAAGTGGAGTTACAGTACAGGGGACTTTTACTCTGCTCCTCTTCATCAGACAGTAGTGGAGTTACAGTACAGGGGACTTTTACTCTGCTCCTCTTCATCAGACAGTAGTGGAGTTACAGTACAGGGGACTTTTACTCTGCTCCTCTTCATCAGACAGTAGTGGAGCTACAGTAGTACAGGGGACTTTTACTCTGCTCCTCTTCATCAGACAGACAGTCTGTACAGCGTTGTCGCTATAGATCTACAGCTTTAACAAGCGTCTGTCTCCCTCAGTCCAACTGCTGAACTAGTCCACACTGACTTAGTTGACTTATTACACTATGTGCTAGTGGATCAAAGGGCCTCTCTGTTGCTACAATACTGATTTTGTACATTTGCCCACTTACAAAGAAATGATCAGTCTATAATTTTAATGGTAGGTTTATTTGAACAATGAGAGACAGAATAGCAACAAAAAAATCCAGAAAAACGCATGTCAAAAATGTTATAAAATGATTTCCATTTTAATGAGGGAAATAAGTATTTGACCCCTCTGCAAAACATGACTTCGTACTTGGTGGCAAAACCCTTGTTGGCAATCACAGAGGTCAGACGTTTCTTGTGGTTGGCCACCAGGTTTGCACACATCTCAGGAGGGATTTTGTCCCACTCCTCTTTGCAGATCTTCTCCAAGTCATTAAGGTTTCGAGGCTGACGTTTGGCAACTCGAACCTTCAGCTCCCTCCACAGATTTTCTATGGGATTAAGGTCTGGAGACTGGCTAGGCCACTCCAGGACCTTAATAATGTGCTTCTTCTTGAGCTACTCCTTTGTTGCCTTGGCCGTGTGTTTTGGGTCACTGTCATGCTGGAATACCCATCCACGACCCATTTTCAATGCCCTGGCTGAGGGAAGGAGGTTCTCACCCAAGATTTGACAGTACATGGCCCCGTCAAATGATGCGGTGAAGTTGTCCTGTCCCCTTAGCAGAAAAACACCCCCAAAGCATAATGTTTCTACCTCCATGTTTGACGGAGGAGATGGTGTTCTTGGGGTCATAGGCAGCATTCCTCCTCCAAACACGGCGAGTTGAGTTGATGCCAAAGAGCTCCATTTTGGTCTCATCTAACCACAACACTTTCAACAGTTGTCCTCTGAATCATTCAGATGTTCATTGGCAAACTTCAGAAGGGCATGTATATGTATTATTGAGCAGGGGGACCTTGCGGGCGCTGCAGGATTTCAGTCCTTCACGGCGTAGTGTGTTACCAATTGTTTTCTTGGTGACAATGGTCCCAGCTGCCTTGAGATCATTGACAAGATCCTCCCATGTAGTTCTGGGCTGATTCCTCACCGTTCTCATGATCATTGCAACCCCACGAGGTGAGATCTTGCATGGAGCCCCAGGCCGAGGGATATTGACAGTTCTTTTGTGTTTCTTCCATTTGCGAATAATCGCACCAAATGTTGTCACCTTCTCACCAAGCTGCTTGGCGATGGTCTTGTAGCCCATTCCAGCCTTGTGTAGGTCTACAATCTTGTCCCTGACATCCTTGGAGAGCTCTTTGGTCTTGGCCATGGTGGAGAGTTTGGAATCTGATTGATTGATTGCTACTGTGGACAGGTGTCTTTTATACAGGTAACAAACTGAGATTAGGAGCACTCCCTTTAAGAGTGTGCTCCTAATCTCAGCTCGTTACCTGTATAAAAGACACCTGGGAGCCAGAAATCTTTCTGATTGAGAGGGGTCAAATACTTATTTCCCTCATTAAAATGCAAATCAATGTATAACATTTTTGACATGCGTTTTTCTGGATTTTTTTGTTGTTATTCTGTCTCTCACTGTTCAAATAAACCTACCATTAAAATTATAGACTGATCCTTTCTTTATCAGTGGGCAAACGTACAAAATCAGCAGGGGATCAAATACTTTTTCCCCCCACTGTATATAGTGTAATGTGTCTGTTTCTTGTTACTGAATAGATTTGAGCGGCACAGGTAGCCTAGTGGTTAAGACCGTTGGGCCAGTAACTGAAACGGCGCTGGTTCAAATCCCTGAGCCAACTAGGTAAAAAATCTGTCTGTGCTTTTGAGCAAGGCACTTAACCTGAATTACTCCTTTAAGTCACTCTGGATAAGAGCGTCTGCTAAATGACTCAAATGTAAATTTTTTAAATTTTTTCTAAAATCAAACTATATCGACTATAGCTGAATGGTCAAACTTTTAGCTATTTCCATTTATTTCATTGAGTAATCATGTGAATCCAAGTCTGAGCAACAGTGTATGATAAAAGTGTTTGTCAAAACATTTCACAATCATTACATACCTTCAGCTTATTTGTACGAATGCCACAATTTCCTATTTTTTATAAAAGACACACATGTTCTAAAAACCTGTAATGTGTTTTGAGGTATTAAGTCGGTAATGGGCGGAAGTGAGTGTTGGAGATAATTGCCTCGACTTTGCACTCTGGGAGATGAGAGCAGAATTTAAGGGAAGTTATTCTATAATATGCAGCTTGTAAATGCCAAGCCACTGCTGCATGCTGTGAATCGCTTGTGACTGTGGGAAAGGAATGGTGCTTTAAATGGCAACTTTTAAGTGCAGCTGAATCATACCTGACCGACTCTCAAATGTGATTTACGTGGTGAGAGGAGCCAAGGGGGGTGGGTGCCTGGGTGGGTCACACAGAGCTGTGTCAGCCTGTTGGTCTGACAGTGGGGGAAAGATGTAGCTCTAGCTAGATTATCAGAACGTGCTGCAAAGTGGAATTTGACTTGTCCCTCCCGCCCTGACTGACTGACTGGAAGGAGATTAAATACGGAAGGAAGAACGGACCTGAAGGAGAGACCGTAGGTAGGTTGGGAGTAGGGACACAGGAGCCAGCCAGTGAGTCAAAGTAAACTGAATGTAAGATGAGGTTACACAATATTTTAAGTTGATTAAGCTTCAAATAGTTGATGCACCTTTTTAACTTGTCTTTTTTTTTAGTTCAAACAACAAATATTTGTTTGACAGTGCGTTGCACTGTGTTCATGTCTTCGCTGTCTTTTGAATAAAGCACACAGATTAGTCTGTGAACTGTTAGTCTGATCCAAACATTGGGTTGACGTAGTAGCAACATTTGACTTGATGAGTTTGGTCCATGATATTGTGGACTCCACGTGTAGCCATGCTCTCTAAGTTCCATCCATCCTCTCTCTGGGTATCAGAGTGTTTGTCTCTCTTGATTAATACTGTGATGTCTCTGTTGTATTATGAATTGTCTTTCCCCGCGTCTTGAAATTAGGAGTGGAGAAAAAACAAACGGTCTCTGGCGGTTTATGGTTGTATGTAGGAATCCGCTCGTTGGTGTCAGCAGTCGCACACATTTCTGTTTGTGTATGTATGTGTGTGTGTGTGTGTGTGTGTGCGTGTGCGTGCGTGCGACTAGGCCAGGGTGATACAATTATTTATTATGCAGCCTGGAGTTCATTACGGGTCTCTGTTTCTCCCTGCCTGCCTGGCTTAGATAAACCTGGGGCCTGACCAAGACCACAGCCCCCCTGCCTCCCCTGTCACCCCAGGTCCTGGTCCAGTAGATCCCAGTAATAAAGTGACAGTCATGCCGTAATATACGGATGGCCTTTCATTCCAGAGCCCGTTACTCAGCCGCCGTGGTGCCGAGGGGGGCTTGTTTAAAGCTTTATTTTACACCCTGCATCGTGTTCGTGGCCACGGCACCACTGGCCTGCCTGCCTGCTCTCTCGCTAGACGCCTCTGTAATGTATCGAGCCCGGAGATGAGGAGAGGAGAGGCAGTTGCCAGCAGCTTTAAGTTGCCCAGGCAGCAGTTAAAGCAGTTGAAACGCTCTGCAGCGGGGGGACGGAGGGTTAGTGTGTGGGCAGAGCTTCTTTAGATACACTTTAGACTTGTCATCAAAAGACTTCAAACTTTTGCAATTACTGTCCGTGAAAGAGTTATGCTGTTTTCCTCTTCAGTTCATTCAAGGCCAAGAAACGACCAAGTGCAAAAAGGCAATTTTTCTGTAAAGTTCCTAGTTCCTAGCGTGACCTAACACTAGTTGTGTGTTTAAGAAATCAAAGTTGCTGGTTTTGTGTGTGTGCGTTGCTGTGTGTGTCCATTACTGTGTTTGTGTTTCATTGGATGATATGAGCCGTTATAGGAGTCAGACCTAGTCTAGTGTTTTGATGTTGTTTACAGGTGTTGCAGTTAATGTTATTTTTTCTGCACTTTATTAGTCATTCAAAATGCCACCCTATTCTCTATGTGGGCCCTGGTCCAAAAATAGTGAACTATTAGAATAGGGTACCATTTGGGACTCAGTCTAAGTGTTTTGTAATTGTTTGCAGGGTTGCAGTTAATATACGTTTGGGTGTTGTTTTGATGTTCTACCCATTTCGGAGGATGATTACCTTTTACACACAGACCCATCAATCAGGAGGCTTCATGGCTTGACCTGTGAAAGTAGCTAATTAACTTAGCCTAATTAACTTAATGAAGTGTCACACGCTGCCGGCTTTACCAGAGGAGAGGAAATTGAAATAAAGATAGGGATCATTACTCATCGGCTGGGAGGACATTTATAACACACGTCTGATATGAGAGATGGGAGGACATTTATAACACGTCTGATATGAGAGATGGGAGGACATTTATAACACGTCTGATATGAGAGATGGGAGGACATTTATAACACGTCTGATATGAGAGATGGGAGGACATTTATAACACGTCTGATATGAGAGATGGGAGGACATTTATAACACGTCTGATATGAGAGATGGGAGGACATTTATAACACGTCTGATATGAGAGATGGGAGGACATTTATAACACGTCTGATATGAGAGATGGGAGGACATTTATAACACGTCTGATATGAGAGATGGGAGGACATTTATAACACGTCTGATATGAGAGATGGGAGGACATTTATAACACGTCTGATATGAGAGATGGGAGGACATTTATAACACGTCTGATATGAGAGATGGGAGGACATTTATAACACGTCTGATATGAGAGATGGGAGGACATTTATAACACGTCTGATATGAGAGATGGGAGGACATTTATAACACGTCTGATATGAGAGATGGGAGGACATTTATAACACGTCTGATATGAGAGATGGGAGGACATTTATAACACGTCTGATATGAGAGATGGGAGGACATTTATAACACGTCTGATATGAGAGATGGGAGGACATTTATAACACGTCTGATATGAGAGATGGGAGGACATTTATAACACGTCTGATATGAGAGATGAGAGGACATTTATAACACGTCTGATATGAGATGGAGGACATTTATAACACGTCTGATATGAGAGATGGGAGGACATTTATAACACGTCTGATATGAGAGATGGGAGGACATTTATAACACGTCTGATATGAGAGATGGGAGGACATTTATAACACGTCTGATATGAGAGATGGGAGGACATTATAACACGTCTGATATGAGAGATGGGAGGACATTTATAACACGTCTGATATGAGAGATGGGAGGACATTTATAACACGTCTGATATGAGAGATGGGAGGACATTTATAACACGTCTGATATGAGAGATGGGAGGACATTTATAACACGTCTGATATGAGAGGACATTTATAACACGTTTGATATGAGAGATGGGAGGACATTTATAACACGTCTGATATGAGAGATGGGAGGACATTTATAACACGTCTGATATGAGAGATGGGAGGACATTTATAACACGTCTGATATGAGAGGACACTTATAACACGTCTGATATGAGAGATGGGAGGACATTTATAACACGTCTGATATGAGAGATGGGAGGACATTTATAACACGTCTGATATGACAGATGGGAGGACATTTATAACACGTCTGATATGAGAGATGGGAGGACATTTATAACACGTCTGATATGAGAGGACATTTATAACACGTCTGATATGAGAGATGAGAGGACATTTATAACACGTCTGATATGAGAGATGGGAGGACATTTATAACACGTCTGATATGAGAGATGGGAGGACATTTATAACACGTCTGATATGAGAGATGGGAGGACATTTATAACACGTCTGATATGAGAGATGGGAGGACATTTATAACACGTCTGATATGAGAGATGGGAGGACATTTATAACACGTCTGATATGAGAGATGGGAGGACATTTATAACACGTCTGATATGAGAGATGGGAGGACATTTATAACACGTCTGATATGAGAGATGGGAGGACATTTATAACACGTCTGATATGAGAGATGGGAGGACATTTATAACACGTCTGATATGAGAGATGGGAGGACATTTATAACACGTCTGATATGACAGATGGGAGGACATTTATAACACGTCTGATATGAGAGATGAGAGGACATTTATAACACGTCTGATATGACAGATGGGAGAACATTTATAACACGTCTGATATGAGAGATGGGAGGACATTTATAACACGTCTGATATGAGAGATGGGAGGACATTTATAACACGTCTGATATGAGAGATGGGAGGACATTTATAACACGTCTGATATGAGAGATGGGAGGACATTTATAACACGTCTGATATGAGAGATGGGAGGACATTTATAACACGTCTGATATGAGAGATGGGAAGACATTTATAACACGTCTGATATGAGAGATGGGAGGACATTTATAACACGTCTGATATGAGAGGACATTTATAACACGTCTGATATGAGAGATGGGAGGACATTTATAACACGTCTGATATGAGAGATGGGAGGACATTTATAACACGTCTGATATGAGAGATGAGAGGACATTTATAACACGTCTGATATGACAGATGGGAGGACATTTATAACACGTCTGATATGAGAGATGGGAGGACATTTATAACACGTCTGATATGACAGATGGGAGGACATTTATAACACGTCTGATATGAGAGATGGGAGGACATTTATAACACGTCTGATATGAGAGATGGGAGGACATTTATAACACGTCTGATATGAGAGATGGGAGGACATTTATAACACGTCTGATATGAGAGATGGGAGGACATTTATAACACGTCTGATATGAGAGATGGGAGGACATTTATAACACGTCTGATATGAGAGGACATTTATAACACGTCTGATATGAGAGATGGGAGGAGATGGCCGGACAATGTTTCACCAACTAACTTCAGATCAGGTTTTATCTCAACAACAAAATCATCTGTTAGTATTCTATTGATCTTTCTATTGAGAATCCTTTCCCCCTCAGTTTGAATGTCAATCTCTTACCTTGGTCTAGCACAGGTGAAAACAAGAATCCCCTATACTAGTGCATGATCCCTACACTATTCGCTCTATTCCCTCCATAAGGGCACCTGCATACCTTAAAGACTGACCAGATCAATCAGCCTCAACAAGCGACTCGTTCTCAGTCCAGCCAAGTGGCTAAAGCATGATCATCTCATAAATGGAGGTTGTATTTCACACACAGCCCAGGTTTAACCAAAGGTTAGTGTGATTTAAAGGCAAGAGGGGATGGCTAAACGCGACCGTGGGGACTGCTGTAGCAGCGGTCTGTGGCCCAGTGGTGGCCGGGTAGGCTGGGAGAGATGCTGAACTGAAGACGGAGGGAAAATCAATGACCAGAAGTCACCTCCATCACTTTAACTAGCCCGCCCCGGCCCCCACGGGCCCCCAGCCGCCCCTCTCGGGCCAATTTGCAGAGAGTAAACAGTGTTGTGTGATCTGTGATTGCTGCTCTGCTGGGATCCCCAGTGACCACCTCTATAGGACCATTACTCAGGAGCCAAGTTGAATAACCCTGTTACATGGTGGCCACTTCACTACAAGGACCTCCTACAGCACAGTACATGCTGGATGGCCATGAAGTAATAGACATTCAGACGCCAACACTATCTGAGATGTGCTGAGACGGCATAGTAACCCTGTTGCATGATGGCCACTTCACTAGGACCCCCTACTGTAGGCTAGGTTACATGTCTAACACACACAGACTAGAGCAGACCATGAAGATGGGAAGAAAGTGGGACTATGCCACCACTCCATGAGATGTGCTGAGACAACATAATAACCCTGTTGCATGGTCGCCACTCAGCTCCCAGGACCTCCTCCACTACATACTGGAAGTATACTCAGCTCCCTGGACCACCTCCACTACATACTGGAAGTATCCTCAGCTCCCTGGACCACCTCCACTACATACTGGAAGTATCCTCAGCTCCCTGGACCACCTCCACTACATACTGGAAGTATCCTCAGCTCCCAGGACCACCTCCACTACATACTGGAAGTATACTCAGCTCCCTGGACCACCTCCACTACATACTGGAAGTATACCCAGCTCCCAGGACCACCTCCACTACATACTGGAAGTATACCCAGCTCCCAGGACCACCTCCACTACATACAGGAAGTATACCCAGCTCCCAGGACCACCTCCACTACATACTGGAAGTATCCTCAGCTCCCTGGACCACCTCCACTACATACTGGAAGTATACTCAGCTCCCAGGACCACCTCCACTACATACTGGAAGTATACCCAGCTCCCAGGACCACCTCCACTACATACTGGATGTATACTCAGCTCCCAGGACCACCTCCACTACATACTGGATGTATACTCAGTTCCCCGGACCACCTCCACTACATACTGGATGTATACTCAACTCCCAGGACCACCTCCACTACATACTGGAAGTATACCCAGCTCCCAGGACCACCTCCACTACATACTGGAAGTATACTCAGCTCCCTGGACCACCTCCACTACATACTGGAAGTATACTCAGCTCCCTGGACCACCTCCACTACATACTGGAAGTATACCCAGCTCCCAGGACCACCTCCACTACATACTGGATGTATACTCAGCTCCCAGGACCACCTCCACGACATACTGGAAGTATACCCAGCTCCCAGGACCACCTCCACTACATACTGGAAGTATACTCAGCTCCCTGGACCACCTCCACTACATACTGGAAGTATACTCAGCTCCCTGGACCACCTCCACTACATACTGGAAGTATACCCAGCTCCCTGGACCACCTCCACTACATACTGGAAGTATACTCAGCTCCCTGGACAACCTCCACTACATACTGGAAGTATACCCAGCTCCCAGGACCACCTCCACTACATACTGGAAGTATACTCAGCTCCCTGGACCACCTCCACTACATACTGGAAGTATACTCAGCTCCCTGGACAACCTCCACTACATACTGGAAGTATACCCAGCTCCCAGGACCACCTCCACTACATACTGGATGTATACTCAGCTCCCAGGACCACCTCCACGACATACTGGAAGTATACCCAGCTCCCAGGACCACCTCCACTACATACTGGAAGTATACTCAGCTCCCTGGACCACCTCCACTACATACTGGAAGTATACTCAGCTCCCTGGACCACCTCCACTACATACTGGAAGTATACCCAGCTCCCTGGACCACCTCCACTACATACTGGAAGTATACTCAGCTCCCTGGACAACCTCCACTACATACTGGAAGTATACCCAGCTCCCAGGACCACCTCCACTACATACTGGAAGTATACTCAGCTCCCTGGACCACCTCCACTACATACTGGAAGTATACTCAGCTCCCTGGACCACCTCCACTACATACTGGAAGTATACTCAGCTCCCAGGACCACCTCCACTACATACTGGAAGTATACTCAGCTCCCTGGACCACCTCCACTACATACTGGAAGTATACTCAGCTCCCTGGACCACCTCCACTACATACTGGAAGTATACCCAGCTCCCAGGACCACCTCCACTACATACTGGAAGTATACTCAGCTCCCTGGACCACCTCCACTACATACTGGAAGTATACTCAGCTCCCAGAACCACCTCCACTACAAACTTGTCACGACTTTCGCCGAAGTCGGTCCCTGTCCTTGTTCGGGCGGCGTTCGACGGTCGACCTCACCGGCTTTCTAGCCATCGCCCATCCACTTTTCATTTTCCATTTGTTTTGTCCTTGTCTTACACACCTGGTTTCACTCCCCCAATTACTTGTTCATTATTTAACCCTCTGTTCCCCCATGTTTGTTTGTGAGTGATTGTTTGTTGTAATTACGGTCCGTATTGTGGGCTAGGTTTATCGTCTTGTATTTTGGAAATCTTGAGTAAAATTACGTGTATTACTCATCTCTGCTGTCCTGCACCTGACTCCTCTGCACCAGCTACACCCAGACCCATTACAATACTGGATGTGTACTCAGCTCCCAGGACCACTCTCTGAGACATGCTGAGACAGCTTATAACCTCATTGCGATGTGGTTTTGTTAGAAAAAATGTGATTCACATAAAAAAAAATATATATATATATATATAAATGATTTTTTTCTTCATATTTTCAAACAGTCCATTTATATTTTCCAACGGGGCTATACATTTGGCTGAGGTTTTTTTCTCGCCTGAGTAGCCTCGTTTTACTGTCAAAAATCAAATTAAACCATCTAGAGTTCAGTGAAATAACAACACAATGTCAAATAATTAACATCCAATCACATTAACCGTTACTCTCTCGCAGGAATTCCACTAACGGTCCGTATGTAGCCAGACGTAGCTGCTGGTCTTTCCGTTTGCTTGAAAATTGATAAATGGTTAAAAAAAGTAAGGCCCACGTCCATAAAGACACATACCAGCTCTACGGGTACTACTGCTACTACCAGCAGTACTACACCTGCACCTGTCGACGACACAAGTTGTTCTGCTTCCACGAGCACATCCAATGCTAGCATCAGTAATTCTACATTTGTTGTTAGCCCAGCTAGCATGGACAATGACAGTTGTGAATCTGATGCAGCCGAAGAGCTACTGCCCCCTAACCCGGGAAAGCACCGATCAACAGACAGGGACGTTGGACCATCAAAGAGGCGCAAAAATGATGAGAACTACATTGATTTGGGGTTCATTTATATTGGGAGTAGTTCCCTCCCTCAGCCACAGTGTGTTATATGTGCAAAAGTACTATCTCACAACTCGATGAAACCTTCACTCTTGTGGAGACATTTAGAAACAAAACATGCCAATTTGAAAAATCAGAAAAATACGTTTTTTGAGCGAGAAATAAGACGACTTTGGAGTAGTAAGACATGTATAAAAGCAACAGATACCATTAATAAGAAGGAGCTAGAAGCATCTTATACGGTGAGCTACAGACTGGCTAGGGCAGGCAAGCCCCATACTGTTGTGGAGGACTTCATTCTTCCTGCTGCCGTGGATATGGCTGGGACAATGCTGGGAGAAAAGGCCCAAAAAACTATACAGACAATGACTTCATCAAACACTGTTTCACGACACATCAGTGACATGGCAGGAGGTGTTTTGAAACAATTACTGCTTCGCATACAAGCCAGTATGCAAAGCAGCTGGCTTGTATGCGTTACAGCTGGATGAGTCAACAGACGTGGTGGGCCTGGCACAGCTCCTGGTATATGTCCATTACGTTTATGGGGGGGTCAATTAAGGAAGACATCCTCTTCTGGAAACCAGGACAACACGAGAGGATATTTTCAAAATACTGGACAGCTTTGTGACATCAAATGGACTTGTGGTCAAGATGTGTTGGTATCAGTACTGATGCCGCAAAAGCCATGACAGGGAGACAGTGGAGTGGTAACGCGCGTGCAAGCAGTTGCTCCCAACGCCACTTGGGTACACTGCAGCATCCACCGAGAGGCTCTTGCTGCCAAGGGAATGTCTGACAGCTTGAAAGACGTTTTGGACACTAGTGAAAATGGTTAACTTTGTTAAAGCAAGGCCCCTGAACTCTCGTGTATTTTCTGCACTATGTAATGATATGGGCAGCGATCATGTAATGCTTTTACAACATACACAAGTGCGCTGGTTATCAAGGGGCAAAGAATTGACCAGATTTTTTTAATTGAGAGACGATCTTAAAGTTTTCTTTATTGATCATCATTTTCACGTGTCTGACCGCTTGCATGATGACGAGTTTCTCACATGACTGGCCTGTCTGGGTGATGTTTTTTCTCGCCTGAATGATCTGAATCTAGGATTACAGGGACTCTCTGCAACTATATTCAATGTGTGGGATAAAAATTGAGGCTATGATTAAGAAGTTGGAGCTCTTCTCTGTCTGCATTAACAAGGACAACACACAGGTCTTTCCATCATTGTATGCTTTTTGTGTGCAATTGAACTCAAGCTTACAGACAATGTCAAATGTGATATAGCGAAGCACCTGAGTGAGTTGGGTGCGCAATTACGCAGGTACTTTCCTGAAACGGATGACACAAACAACTGGATTCATTATCCCTTTCATGCCCTGCCTCCAGTCCACTTACCAGTGGCGGTTCTAGACCATTTCAACTGGGGGGGCCAAGCTGGGGCCAGTTGTACTGTTAGAGGGGCCAGTTACATTAGACGTTATTGTTGTCATATCATTTTCTTCACTGCATTGCAGGCATTAGCAGGCAAAAGACCATGTTCATAATCATCATCGTTGCCACTGTCTAATAACGGATGTAAAAAAAGAACGATAGCAAAAATGACTTATGTAAAAGTGATTTCACACTCCACATTTAGGGGGGCCACAAGGGGGTCCAAAATTGTTGTCACAGGGGCGCTGCCCCCCCGACCCGCTAGTGCCACTTACCAATATCTGAACAAGAGAGCCTCATCGAAACAAGCGGAAGCCACTGCCAGATTTCTGGATTGGACTGCGCTCAGAGAATCCTGCTCAGAGTTATAGGCATCCTTTCAAGCACACCCTTCTCATCAACCTGTGGTGAGTTATTCACAATTATCAATGAACAAATAATGTTTTATGTGTAAGATGGTTAAATAAAAAGCAAAATGATTTATTATTATTTGTGCCCCTCTTTGTCACTTCCCACGAGCCGGGTTGTGACAAAAACTCACACTCATTCTTATGTTTAATAAATGTATAGTGCAGGCTTACAATGGTGGCAAAAAACAACATTTGAGAGTGCAGTGACCCTGGTGCTAGAGGGGGTACGCAGCTGGTGGGTGAATGTTTGAAGGGGTACGGGACTATAAAAGGTTTGGGAACCACTGTCTTAGGGCATTAGGTGAGTTTAGTTAATCTTTTGATAATGGCCTTTTACATAATTGGCCAGATTTATATGCAAATGAAGATCAAACACACCTCAATTGCTGAACAATTTTGTGGCTAAAACACTTATGACCAGGCTACGCAACGGTAAAGTAGGAGCAAACAGCATTGTATGGGCACTCCAGATCACAGGAAGACTGTAGGGGAGTAGCTAGCCCTTCTACCCCCTCCCTTCCTCCCCAGCATATCGCTCTGTCTGTCGCTCTCTCCCTCCCTAGCATCTCTCGCTGTCTGTCTCTCTCTCCCTCCCTAGCATCTCTCTCTGTCTGTGTCTCTCTCCCTCCCTAGCATCTCTCTCTCTCTGTCTGTCTCTCTCTCCCTCCCTAGCATCTCTCTCTCTGTCTCTCTCTCCCTCCCTAGCATCTCTCTCTGTCTGTCTCTCTCTCCCTCCCTAGCATCTCTCTCTCTGTCTCTCTCCCTCCCTAGCATCTCTCTCTCTCTGTCTGTCTCTCTCTCCCTCCCTAGCATCTCTCTCTGTCTGTCTCTCTCTCCCTCCCTAGCATCTCTCTCTCTGTCTCCCTCTCCCTCCCTAGCACCTCTCTCTCTCTGTCTGTCTCTCTCTCCCTCCCTAGCATCTCTCTCTGTCTGTCTCTCTCTCCCTCCCTAGCACCTCTCTCTGTCTGTCACTCTCTCCCTCGCCCTAGCATCTCTCTCTCTCTCCCTCCCTAGCATCTCTCTCTGTCTGTCTGTCTCTCTCTCTCTCCCTAGCATATCGCTCTGTCTGTCTCTCTGTCTGTCTCTCTCTCCCTGCCTAGCATCTCTCTCTCTCTCCCTCCCTAGCATCTCTCTCTGTCTGTCTCTCTCTCTCCCTCCCTAGCATCTCTCTCTGTCTGTCTCTCTCTCCCTCCCTAGCATCTCTCTCTCTCTCTCTCTCTCCCTCCCTAGCATCTCTCTCTGTCTGTCTCTCTCTCTCCCTCCCTAGCATCTCTCTCTGTCTGTCTCTCTCTCCCTCCCTAGCATCTCTCTCTGTCTGTCTCTCTCTCCCTCCCTAGCATCTCTCTCTGTCTCTCTCTCTCCCTCCCTAGCATCTCTCTCTGTCTGTCTCTCCCTCCCTGCCTAGCATCTCTCTGTCTGTCTCTCTGTCCCTCCCTAGCATCTCTCTCTGTCTGTCTCTCTGTCCCTCCCTAGCATCTCTCTCTGTCTGTCTCTCTGTCCCTCCCTAGCATCTCTCTCTGTCTGTCTCTCTCTCCCTCCCTAGCATCTCTCTCTGTCTGTCTCTCTCTCCCTCCCTAGCATCTCTCTCTCTGTCTCTCTCCCCCTCCCTAGCATCTCTCTCTCTGTCTCTCTCCCTCCCTAGCATCTCCCTCTCTCCCTAGCATCTCTCTCTCTGTCTGTCTCTCCCTCCCTAGCATCTCTCTCTCTATCTCCCCCTCCCTAGCATCTCTCTCTATCTCTCCCTCCCTAGCATCTCTCTCTCTATCTCTCCCTCCCTAGCATCTCTCTCTCTATCTCTCCCTCCCTAGCATCTCTCTCTGTCTCTTTCCCTCCCTAGCATCTCTCTCTCAGGCTCTCTCCATAGCATCTCTCTCTCTCTCTCTCTTCTTCCATAGCATCTCTCTCTCTGTCTCTTTCCCTCCCTAGCATCTCTCTCTCTCTGTGTCTCTCTCTCTCTCCATAGCATCTCTCTCTCTCTCTTTTTCCCTCCCTAGCATCTCTGTCTCTCTCCCTCCCTAGCATCTCTCTCTCTCTCCCTAGCATCTCTCTCTCCCTCCCTAGCATCTGTCCCTCTCTCCCTAGTATCTCTCTCTCTCCCTACTAGCATCTGTCTCTCTCTCTTCCTAGCATCTCTCTCGCTCTCTGTCTCTCTCTCTCTCCCTCCCTAGCATCTCTCTCTCTCTCTCCCTCCCTAGCATCTGTCTCTCTCTCCCTACTAGCATCTGTCTCTCTCCCTACTAGCATCTGTCTCTCTCTCCCTAGCATCTCTCTCTCTCTCTCCCTCCCTAGCATCTCTCTCTCTCTCCCTACTAGCATCTCTCTCTCTCCCTCCCTAGCATCTCTCTCTCTCTCTTCATCCATAGCATCTCTCTCTCTCTTTCCCTCCCTAGCATCTCTCTCTCTGTCTCTCTCTCTCCCTCCCTAGCATCTCTCTCTCTTTCCCTCCCAAGCATCTCTCTCTCTTTCCCTCCCTAGCATCTCTCTCCCTCCCTAGCATCTCTCTCTCTCTCCCTAGCATCTCTCTCTCTCTCTTTCCCTCCCAAGCATCTCTCTCTCTCCCTCCCTAGCATCTCTCTCTCTCTCTCTCTGTCTCTCTCTCTCCCTCCCTAGCATCTCTCTCTCTTTCCCTCCCTAGCATCTCTCTCTCTCCCTCCCTAGCATCTCTCTCTCCCTCCCTAGCATCTCTCTCCCTCCCTAGCATCTCTCTCTCCCTCCCTAGCATCTCTCTCCCTCCCTAGCATCTCTCT
>NW_021823071.1:0-27614 GCF_901001165.1 Salmo trutta
CACTCCATCCAGAAAAGAAACCTAAAACCATCACTTTCAAATCAAACCAAAGTCTATTGATCCCATACACAGATTTGCAGATGTTACAGCACAGGAGGTTAGTGGTACTTTCATTTGGGAGGACTCGCTCGTGGTAATGGCTGGAGCGAAATAATGAAATGGTATCAAATACATTAAACACATGGTTTCCATGTGTTGGACGCCATTCTATTTGCTCTGTTCCAGCTGTTATTATAGCTGTCCTCCCCTCAGCAGGCTCCACTGTATCTCAGGTGCAGCGAAATGCTTGTGTTTCTAGCTCCAACAGTGCAGTAATACCTAGCAATAATTTTAAATAATTAAAAACAACAATACACAAAATCCCCAAATTAATAAATATTAGTCAAATCAAATGTATTTATAAAGCTCTTCTTGCATCAGCTGATGTCACAAAGTGCTGTACAGAAACCCAGCCTGAAACCCCAAACAGCAAGCAATGCAGGTGTAGAGGCACGGTGGCTAGGAAAAACTCCCTAGAAAGGCCAGAACCTAGGAAGAAACCTAGAGAGGAACCAGGCTATGGGGGGGTGGCCAGTCCTCTTCTGGCTGTGATTATAGCAGAACATGGCTCAGAGTGAGCTCATTCAGAGACCTACATACACTGGAAAGAAAAAGTACGTGAACCCTTTGGAATTACCTTAATTTCTGCATAAATTGGTCATAAATTTGATCTGATCTTCATCTAGGCCACAACAATAGACAAACACAGTCTGCTTAAACTAATAACAAACAATTTTACGTTTTCATGTCTTTATTGAACACACCGTTTAAACATTCAATAGTGCAGAATCGATGTCTCCGTGTTCCCGCGGCCACACGGATATCAAATTAATACAATGAAAACATCCCAATTTAAAATCTGTCAGTTTAAGATCTGATATTTGAGATATCAAGGGGGGGTTGGATGTGTCTCAATCCACAGCATCTGACTATATCTCACTTCCGCACCTGCGAAGAAAGGTGACAGAGCTAGAGAGGTGTTTGTCAGACCAGGAGACATCCCATCTGAGGTGAAAGGTGACAGAGCTAGAGAGGTGGGTGTCAGACCAGGAGACATCCCATCTGAGGTGAAAGGTGACAGAGCTAGAGAGGTGGGTGTCAGACCAGGAGACATCCCATCTGTGGTGAAAGGTGACAGAGCTAGAGAGGTGAGACCAGGAGACATCCCATCTGAGGTGAAAGGTGTCAGAGCTAGAGAGGTGTTTGTGAGACCAGGAGACATCCCATCTGAGGTGAAAGGTGACAGAGCTAGAGAGGTGTTTGTCAGACCAGGAGACATCCCATCTGTGGTGAAAGGTGACAGAGCTAGAGAGGTGGGTGTCAGACCAGGAGACATCCCATCTGAGGTGAAAGGTGACAGAGCTAGAGAGGTGGGTGTCAGATTATGAGACATCGGTCTTCTCATAAAATTGTCTGTAGTGTCCAAAACGGATTGGCTGTAACAGGAAGCACCTGCTTTCAATATTCTTTGTATCCTTAATTTACTCAAGTGTTTCCTTTATTTTGGCAGTTACTTGTACAATCCAACCTCTATTTCTGTATGTTAACTTTTACCACCACCAGGCTCACAGAAATACAGTCACTTCCTGTTCTGTAAAGTTCTGGAACTTTATTTTTTACAGCCTGTAGTTCCCGAAGATAATTGAGAAATTGCCATCTAAAGTACAATTATGAAAAACAATACTCCCTATCTCTGTTCGAGTGTTCTGGTTGTGGTACAGGCAGGGATGGACACATTTTACACACTGGCCAGCCGGGCTAGTAGAATGTGATTTTTGAAAATACATTGTTTCTCTAGCCGGGCCTGACTAGTTGGGTACATTTTCTACTAGCCTGGTCTGAAAAGTACTAGCTTCATGCTAGCAGGCTTCATTTCCATCCCATGGGTACAGGTACACTTATGAGGACTACAAAAAAACACAATCTTGCTTTTAAAATCCTACTTGTATTTCCCTTCCTGATGAAAATGACTGTACAAACGAACCCTGTAAACCCAGGCACTTCTCCAAAGTAGACCCAAAACAAAGAGGCTATTATTCTGTACTTGCCTTAGGAAAATTGTGACAGAACTCACAGGGCAAAGTCTACTCGATTGACACACTGTTGGCACTTAAGAGTGAGTGTGTTTTAAACACGTTAATTAAAATAAACCATCAGGGACAGTTAGTTGATGAGCCACCACGAGCTCCCAGGACAGCTTCAAGGCACCTTGGCGTAGATTCTACAAGTGCCTGGAATTCTATTGGAGGGATGCGACAGTGATGTCTCACCTCTCATCCAGCTATGGGCAAGATGTCTGTAACAAAAGGAAGGCTTGTTTCAGGATGGTTCCTCTGATGGGCTGTACAGATACACACAGAGATATACACATGCAAACACACACACACATACACACACACGTACACACACACACACACATACACACACACACACACGTACACATGGAATTTGTGGTAGTAGAGTAGTGGCCTGAGGGCACACACTTAATGTGTTGTGAAATCTGTTTGGAAATGTAATGTTTTTAATTGTATTTAACTGCCTTCATTTTGCTGGACCCCAGGAAGAGTACCTACTGCTTTGGCAGCAGCTAATGGGGATCCTTAATAAATAGTTTTACTGTCCTTCCCTGTACTGACTGTCAACAGTATTACTGTCCCTCCCTGTACTGACTGTCAACAGTACTACTGTCCCTTCCTGTACTGACTGTCAACAGTTTTACTGTCCCTCCCTGTACTGACTGTCAACAGTATTAATGTCCCTCCCTGTACTGACTGTCAACAGTATTACTGTCCCTCCCTGTACTGACTGTCAACAGTATTAATGTCCCTCCCTGTACTGACTGTCAATATTATTACTGTCCCTCCCTGTACTGACTGGCAACAGTTTTACTGTCCCTCCCTGTACTGACTGTCAACAGTATTTTTTACTGTCCCTTCCTGTACTGACTGGCAACAGTTTTACTGTCCCTCCCTGTACTGACTGTCAACAGTATTTTTACTGTCCCTTCCTGTACTGACTGGCAACAGTTTTACTGTCCCTCCCTGTACTGACTGGCAACAGTTTTACTGTCCCTCCCTGTACTGACTGTCAACAGTATTACTGTCCCTCCCTGTACTGACTGTCAACAGTATTAATGTCCCTTCCTGTACTGACTGTCAACATTTTTACTGTCCCTCCCTGTACTGACTGTCAACAGTATTACTGTCCCTCCCTGTACTGACTGTCAACAGTATTAATGTCCCTCCCTGTACTGACTGTCAACAGTTTTACTGTCCCTCCCTGTACTGACTGTCAACAGTATTACTGTCTCTCCTTGTACTGACTGTCAACAGTATTACTGTCCTTCCCTGTACTGACTGTCAACAGTATTACTGTCCTTCCCTGTACTGACTGTCAACAGTATTTTTTATTTTTTTATTTCACCTTTATTTAACCAGGTAGGCCAGTTGAGAACAAGTTCTCATTTTACAACTGTGACCTGGCCAAGATAAAGCAAAGCAGTGCAACAAAAACAACAACACAGAGTTACACATAAACAAACGAACAGTCAATAACAGAAAAGAAAAATAGAAAAAAAGAAAAATCTATGTACAGTGAGTGCAAATGTAGAAGAGTAGGGAGGCAGGCAATAAATAGGCCTTAGAGGCAAAAAAACATTACAATTTAGCATTAATACTGGAGTGATAGATGTGCCGATGATGTGCAAGTAGAGATACTGCTGTGCAAAAGAGCAAGAGGGTAAGTAATAATATGGGGATGATGTAGTCGGGTGTGCTATTTACAGATGGGCTATGTACAGTGATCGGTAAGCTGCTCAGACAGCTGGTGCTTAAAGTTAGAGAGGGAGATATAAGACTCCAGCTTCAGAGATCTTTGCAATTCGTTCCAGTCATTGGCAGCAGAGAACTGGAAGGAAAGGCGGCCAAAGGAAGTGCTGGCTTTGGGGATGATCAGTGAAATATACCTGCTGGAGCGCATGCTACGGGTTGGTGTTGCTATGGTGACCAGTGAGCTGAGATCAGTCATTTGAGAAGCCAAGGCTATTGAGTCTGCCGGTAAGAATGCAGTGATTGACAGATTCGAAAGCCTTGGCCAGGTCGATGAAGATGGCTGCACAGTACTGTCTTTTATCGATGGCGGTTATGATATCGTTTAAGACCTTGAGCGTGGCTGAGGTGCACCCATGACCAGCTCGGAAACCAGATTGCATTGTGGAGAAGGTATGGTGGGATTCGAAATGGTCAGTGATACGTTTATTAACTTGGCTTTCGAAGATTTTAGAAAGGCAGGGTAGGATAGATATAGGTCTATGACAGTTTGGGTCTAGAGTGTCTCTCCTTTGAAGAGGGGGATGACCGCGGCAGCTTTCCAATCTTTCCAAGCTAGCCTTAGCTTTCCTAACTGACTGAGTATATTGGTTCCTGACTTCCCTGAAAAGTTGCATATCATGGGGGCTATTCGATGCTAATGCAGAACGCCACAGGATGTTTTTGTGCTGGTCAAGGGCAGTCAAGTCTAGGGTGAACAAAGGGCTATAGCTGTTCATAGTTCTACATTTTTTGAATGGGGCAAGCTTATTTAAGATGGAGAAGGAAAGCACTTTTGAAGTGCAACCAGGCATCTACTACTGACGGGATGAGGTCAATATCCTTCCAGGATACCCGGGCCAGGTCGATTAGAAAGGCCTGCTTGCTGAAGTGTTTTAGGGAGCGTTTGACAGTGATGAGGGGTTGTTCCACTGGATATCATAAGGTGAATGCCTAATTTGTAAGTCGCTCTGGATAAGAGCGTCTGCTAAATGACGTAAAAGTAAATGTAAATGTCGTTAGACCGCAAACCCAGTATGCACACAGGCAATGAGGCAGTGATTGCTGAGATCCTGGTTGAAGACAGCGGAGGTGTATTTAGAGGGCAGGTTGGTCAGGATGATATCTAAGATGGTGCCCATGGTTAGGGATTTAGGGTTGTACCTGGTAGGTTCCTTGATGATTTGCATGAGATCGAGGGCATCTTGCTTAGATTGTAGGATGGTCTGGGTGTTAAGCATGTCCCAGTTTAGGTCACCTGACAGTATGAACTCTGAAGATAGATGGGGGGCAATCAATTCACATACGGTGTCCAGGGCACAACTGGGGGCCGAGGGAGGTCTATAACAAGCGGCAATGGTGAGAGACTTGTTCCTGGAAAGTTGGATTTTTAAAAGTAGAAGCTCGAACTGTTTGGACGAAGACCTGGACAGCATGACAAAACTCTGCAGGCTATCTCTGCAATAGATTGCAACTCCGCCCCCTTTGGCAGTTCTATCTTGTTCGAAAATGTTATAGTTAGGGATGGAAATTTCAGGATTTTTGGTGGCCTTCCTAAGCCAGGATTCAGACACAGCTAGGACATCAGGGTTGGCAGAGTGCGCTAAAGCAGTGAGTAAAACAAACTGACGGAGGAGGCTTCTAATGTTAACATGCATGAAACCAAGGCTTTTACGGTTACAGAAGTCAACAAATGAGAGCACCTGGAGAATGGGAGTGATGCTGGGGGCTGCAGGGACTGGGTTAACCTCCACATCACCCGAGGAACAATAGAGTAGGATAAGAGTACGGCTATTACTGTCCCTTCCTGTAGTGACTGTCAACCTTACATCAGACACTAGCTAGGTTTGATTTCAAATCATTCCAGAATGTTGGAATATAATAAGTTAATAGTTTTCCAGTCAGGACTTTTCATTCCAGAATTGTACAGGATTGAAGAACAAGACCACAAAGTCACAACGTGATAATTACCGTGAATTATTCTAAATATATTCTAACATGGAGTGCTTCCCTACACCTTAAAACATGAGTTGGAGAAAAGAATGTCATAATACAAAGTGGCTCAATTCCCAAAGTACTGAAATGCTGAAATGAGCTTTGAGACCGGAATAGTTTTTCCTATATTTTTTTTATGAGGGTACGTCAACAATAATATAAAAAATGTTTTGTGAAGTCAACTTGAGGTCATTTTCTGGGACAAAATCTAGTATAACATGCACAGTAGTTTATTGTTGAACTGACACTGTATTGGACATAATCCAATTAAATATGTTACATAGCCCTACCCCCAACAATGTATTGATATATCTAGACTCACTAAACAACATGTGTGTAAAGCACATGAGAGTAAATAGCACATGCAACACATTGGGTGGATTAGCCTAAATTTAAACTACTAACAAAAACTTACAATAGCATTCTCTACTTAGACCTAACCTGCAGCGAAGAATAGCCTATCCGTGCTCATCCAATACAACTGGCTGCAGCTGCTCCTGTTGCCAATAAGGATGTGGAAGTTTAAGGTTCAGATGTCAGGGGTTAAGGGTCAGAGTCCTGGGCACAGTGGGGTGAAGACTCTAAGGAGTGCATACCACCTCAGTGGCTATAGTATATAGACAGCAACATACAAAAACGGTTCAAAGAGCCTGCTGCATTTGTCTCTGAGGGCAAACGATTGTAGGTGATTTATGTGCTCTGTTATAGTTTTTAGAATAGACTTTGGCCACATCAGAAGGCCAGGGTTGTCTGGTTGTTAACCACAGTGGTTGTGGTGTAACCTCTCTGCTCTATTCTGGAGTCTGTGTGTGTGTGTGTGTGTGTGTGTGTGTGTGTGTGTGTGTGTGTGTGTGTGTGTGTGTGTGTGTGTGTGTGTGTTGTGTGTGTTGTGTGTTTGTGTGTGTGTGTGTGTGTGTGTGTGTGTGTGTGTGTGTGCGTGCGTGCGTGCGTGCGTGCGTGCGTGCGTGTGTGTGTGTGTTAATTATAAGACACATATACACTCTCTCTCTCTGTCTCTATCTCTCTTGTCTTTTTGTTTAGTTATATGAGGTGTTTCTGTTTAAACCCAAAATCTTCAATCAATGCTTCTGCCTACCGTTTTCAACCAGAAAGACAAAATGACAGTGTTAGAATGTCTTAGAACAGTAAAACAGAACAGTTAGAATGGTGTGTGTAATTACATGACCAAATGTATGTGGACACCTGCTCATCGAACTTCTCATTCCAAAATCATGGGCATTAATATGGAGTCGGTCCCCCCTTTGTTGCTGTAATAACCTCCACTCTTCTGGGAAGGCTTTCTACTAGATGTTGGACCATTTCTGCAGGGAATTGCTTTCATTCAGCCACAAGAGCATTAGTGAGGTCGGGCACTGATGTTAGGCGGTTAGACCTGGCTCGCAGTCGGCGTTCCAATTCATCCCAAAGATGTTCGATGGGGTTGAGATCAGGGCTCTGTGCAGGCCAGCCAAGTTCTTCCACACTGATCTCGAAAAACCATTTCTGTATGGACCTCGCTTTGTGCACGGGGCGTTATCATGCAGAAACAGGAAAGGGGCTTCCCCAAACCTTTGCTACAAAGTTAGAAGCACAGAATCGTCTAGAATGTCATTGAATGCTTTAGCATTAAGATTTCCCTTCACTGAAACTAAGGGGCCTAACCGGAACCATGACAACCAGCCCCAGACCTCCTCCACCAAACTTTACAGTTGGCACTATGCATTGGGGCAGGTAGCGTTTTCCTGGCATCCACCAAACCCAGAGTAGTCTGTCAGACTGCCAGATGGTGAAGCGTGATTCATCACTCCAGAGAACGTTTCCACTGCTCCAGAGTCCAATGGCGGTGAGCTTTACACCCTTCAGCCGATGCTTGGCATTGTGCATGGTGATCTTAGGCTTGTATGCGGCTGCTCGGCCATGGAAACCCGTTTCATGAAGCTCCCGACGTACAGTTTGTAGTGGTATTATTAGAAGCTGCTGACATTGCTTCCAGAGGCAGTTTGGAACTCAGCAGTGAGTGTTGCAACCGAGGACAGACGATTTTCATGAGCTACGCGCTTCAGCACTCGGCGGTCACATTCTGTGAGCTTGTGTGGCCTACCACTTCGCGGATGAGCTGTTGTTGCTCCTAGACGTTTCCACTTCACAATAACAACACTCACAGTTGACCGGGGTAGCTCTAGCACGGGCAGAAAAGCTATGTTGAAAGTCACTGAGCTCTTCAATAAGGCCAGTCTATTGTCTAAGTTTGTCTTTGGAGATTGCATGGCTGTATGCTCGATTTTATACACCTGTCAGCAACGGGTTTGGCTGAAACAGACGAATCCACGAATTTGAAGGGGTGTCCACATACTTTTGTATGTATAGTGTATGTGTGAGAACACCTCGATAAAGATTTAAAAAATGTTTGATGCATTGCTCTCCATTGGAAGTTCTTTACAGGTGCATGACTGTAATGTAGGGCCAGGATGTTTGTCCTGACCATGTTATCAGACAGGATGTTTGTCCTGACCCTGTTATCAGACAGGATGTTGGTCCTGACCATGTTATCAGACAAGATGTTGGTCCTGACCATGTTATCAGACAGGATGTTTGTCCTGACCATGTTATCAGACAGGATGTTGGTCCTGACCCTGTTATCAGACAGGATGTTGGTCTTGACCACGTTATCAGACAGGATGTTTGTCCTGGCCATGTTATCAGACAGGATGTTGGTCCTGACCATGTTATCAGACAGGATGTTTGTCCTGACCCTGTTATCAGACAGGATGTTGGTCCTGACCCTGTTATAAGACAGGATGTTGGTCCTGACCATGTTATCAGACAGGATGTTGGTCCTGACCCTGTTATCAGACAGGATGTTTGTCCTGACCATGTTATCAGACAGGATGTTGGTCCTGACCCTGTTATCAGACAGGATGTTTGTCCTGTTCCTGTTATCAGACAGGATGTTTGTCCTGACCCTGTTATCAGACAGGATGTTTGTCCTGACCATGTTATCAGCCAGGATGTTGGTCCTGACCCTCTTATCAGACAGGATGTTGGTCCTGACCCTGTTATCAGACAAGATGTTGGTCCTGACCATGTTATCAGACAGGATGTTTGTCCTGACCATGTTATCAGACAGGATGTTGGTCCTGACCATGTTATCAGACAGGATGTTGGTCTTGACCACGTTATCAGACATGATGTTTGTCCTGGCCATGTTATCAGCTAGGATGTTGGTCCTGACCCTCTTATCAGACAAGATGTTGGTCCTGACCCTCTTATCAGACAGGATGTTTGTCCTGACCATGTTATCAGACAGGATGTTTGTCCTGGCCATGTTATCAGACAGGATGTTGGTCCTGACCCTGTTATCAGACAGGATGTTGGTCCTGACCCTGTTATCAGACAGGATGTTGGTCCTGACCATGTTATCAGACAGGATGTTTGTCCTGACCATGTTATCAGACAGGATGTTGGTCCTGACCATGTTATCAGACAGGATGTTGGTCCTGACCCTGTTATCAGACAGGATGTTCGTCCTGACCCTGTTATCAGACAGGATGTTTGTCCTGACCCTGTTATCAGACAGGATGTTGGTCCTGACCCTGTCATCTCACAGGATGTTGGTCCTGACCACGTTATCAGACAGGATGTTTGCCCTGACCATGTTTTCAGACAAGGTGTTTGTCCTGACCATGTTATAAGGCCGGGGGAAACTGGTGAAAGTTTTAGCTCCCAACTTGGGCCCTGACATTTTACTGGTCAGGTCATGTGTTCAGGAAAACCTCCTGACCCCGTTCACTATCATCCAATGAATTTATTGATCATCTTGGTTTAAGATCAGCTTTAAAAAAAAAATACTTTCTGTTTCTTTTCTCCTTTATGAGATACAGGCAAGTTGTTTTGCATCATGTTGTTGTTTGTTTTAATATCATCTTTATTTAGTTTGTATATATATAAAGATCTATTATTTCAATCAATAATTAATACAATTCATGACTTTATAATATATTTTAAATACACATTGTATAATAGAAGGCAGACATTTATAACATAAATATTTACGTGTTGGTCGTTAGTGATTATTACTTGAACGTGTCATCCATTTAAAATATAAGATGGTAGACCAATACCGACTGTAATGATTACCCCTGATGAAGTTTAGCTTGTATGTTAATTACCTCTCTATTTAATGATACTTATTTAGGGCTGTTTTTCTCTATTTTCTTTTCTCTTTTTGAGTTCCCTCTTCCTGTGGGGAAGAGATAGGACGTTTCTTATCACTATTTGACAGACGGCTTCCTTTCGATAGAGCTGGAAGTGTCTGGGAGCAGAGGAGGGTAGCCGTCAGGGAGGTGGGAGGCAGCATAAGTACTGCCAAGGTCATCGTCATGATGAGCCTCCGTTTGAGTGGACCAGTCTGCTCCAGGACCTGTGTCATAAGGTAGGGGAGAGTCTTGGGCTGGCTCCTAACTGACGGACTTAAAGCTGTCATCGTTCTCCTCAGCACTCTTGCTCTCTGGTCTGTAGTCAGACAGACTGTCAGACTGGCTGCAGGACTGGCTGCAGGACTGGTTGCAGGACTGGCTGCAGGACTGGCTGCAGGACTGGCTGCAGGGCTGGCTGTAGGACTGGCTGTAGGACTGGCTGCAGGACTGGCTGTAGGACTGGCTGTAGGGCTGGCTGCAGGACTGGCTGTAGGACTGGCTGCAGGACTGGCTGCAGGACTGGCTGCAGGACTGGCTGTAGGACTGGCTGTAGGGCTGGCTGTAGGACTGGCTGTAGGACTGGCTGCAGGACTGGCTGCAGGACTGGCTGTAGGACTGGCTGTAGGGCTGGCTGTAGGACTGGCTGTAGGACTGGTTGTAGGGCTGGCTGTAGGACTGGCTGTGGGACTGGCTGTTTGGGGACTAGCTGTGGGATCTGGGGCTCTTCTTGCTCATCTGCTGGCTGTGTTGGTTGTTGCGCTTCAGGTTCTGCTCCCCTTCCACTGTTTTTGCTCTGTTGCTGTGGGCTTGTAGACAGCTGAAGTAGGTGTGCCCATCACCATTGCAGAGTGGGCACTTGCTTTCAAACGTGTACTCTTCGGACTGCACCGAACTCACCACATCTCCACCACTTGATAGTTTTGAAAACCTTCACCTGGTGGTCTGTGGCGTTACATACAAACCTTCACCTGGTGGTCTGTGGTGTTACAGACAAACCTTCACCTGGTGGTCTGTGGTGTTACAGACAATCCTTCACCTGGTGGTCTGTGGTGTTAGAGACAAACCTTTACCTGGTGGTCTGTGGCGTTACAGACAATCCTTTACATGGTGGACCATGGTGTCACAGACGATACTTTACCTGGTTGTCCGTGGTGTTACAGGCGGTCCTTCACCTGGTGATCTGTGAAGTTACAGACAGTCCTTCACCTGGTGATCTGTGAGGTTACAGACAGTCCTTCACCTGGTGATCTGTGAGGTTACAGACAGTCCTTCACCTGGTGATCTGTGAGGTTACAGACAGTCCTTCACCTGGTGATCTGTGAGGTTACAAACAGTCCTTCACCTGGTGATCTGTGAGGTTACAGACAGTCCTTCACCTGGTGATCTGTGAGTTTACAGACAGTCATTCACCTGGTGATCTGTGAGGTTACAGACATAGCAGTGGGAGGTCTGGCCTTGGTTGAAGACGCCGCTGTTCGGTACCAGCATGATGTTGTTGGGGATCTCTACAGCTTCACCATCGGTTCTTCTCTTGCTCCGGACGTTGTACCTCCTTAGGCCTTTCCATATCCTATTGTTGTCTACTGGTTTCATGGCACGCTGAAGGAGACTGCAGACGTGTTGCAGACACAGCTCTATGTCATGGTCAGAGACTCTTAGTGACTGGAACATGACCGTTATAGCCTTCTCATCCACATTGAATGGGGATTGGGAGCCATGATGGAAAGTTTTCTCAGTTGTGATACCACGTCTGGGCACGGTGTTCATTAGTTGAGTTCAAGTGAATCAATCATTGACCATCCCTTTGAGGTCATTATTGAAACGCATAAAATAGGATTATTGACCCTTCTGCAGGTCTTCACTGTCCTTTTACACTGTGTCTCCATTCTCCTGAGGAGTGGCAGAAGCAAACCAGACAACAGAAGAAATAAAATGAGATGATCTCCTTCCAGCTGAAGTGATGGTCAGTCATCAAATCATAGAAGCCCATCTTCATTATTAGTGACAAAATAATGTAATTTGAGACGTCAACAATTCATCCATTAACCTTCATTTGAGTGGATGAAGAAAAATAAACGGGTCCAAAGTATAACATTTTTTAAAATATTTGATAGCATGAAGTATGTCATGAAGTATGTCATGTTTGACTAGCCCAACATCAGTCCACCTCCTCTTCTCCCACCATCTCCTGGAGCAACACCTTCATGTGAGATTCCTAAGGCAGTCTGTGTGTGTGTCGCACCCCAGCCTCTCGTTCCTCTCCTCCTCACGTCCAGGTTCCCAGGCCCGGGGCTCCTCCCCTCTATCCTCCCACCACTCCCACACAGTTCACAGCTTACTCCCTACAACTCCTCACAGGTCCTTGATCTCAGGTCCCATTCCCAGCATAGGTCCCCTCCCTTCAGGTCCATGCTTCAGATGACCCAACCTCCCAGGTATATAGAGACGACCCAACCTCCCAGGTATATAGAGACGACCCAACCTCCCAGGCTAATAGAGACGACCCACCCTCCCAGGTATATAGAGACGACCCAACCTCCCAGGTATATAGAGCCGACCCAACCTCCCAGGTATATAGAGACGACCCAACCTCCCAGGCTAATAGAGACGACCCAACCTCCCAGGTATATAGAGACGACCCAACCTCCCAGGTATATAGAGACGACCCAACCTCCCAGGCTAATAGAGACGACCCAACCTCCCAGGTATATAGAGCCGACCCAACCTCCCAGGTATATAGAGACGACCCAACCTCCCAGGCTAATAGAGACGACCCACCCTCCCAGGTGTTATAGAGACGACCCAACCTCCCAGGCTTATAGAGACGACCCAACCTCCCAGGCGAATAGAGACGACCCAACCTCCCAGGTATATAGAGACGACCCAACCTCCCAGGTATATAGAAACAACCCAACCTCCCAGGTATATAGAGACGACCCAACCTCCCAGGCTAATAGAGACGACCCAACCTCCCAGGCTAATAGAGACGACCCAACCTCCCAGGCTAATAGAGACGACCCAACCTCCCAGGCTTTATAGAGACGACCCAACCTCCCAGGTATATAGAGACGACCCAACCTCCCAGCTATATAGAGATGACCCAACCTCCCAGGCTAATAGAGACGACCCAACCTCCCAGGCTTTATAGAGACGACCCAACCTCCCAGGCTTTATAGAGACGACCCAACCTCCCAGGCTTTATAGAGACGACCCAACCTCCCAGGCTTTATAGAGACGACCCAACCTCCCAGGCTAATAGAGACGACCCAACCTCCCAGGTATATAGAGACGACCCAACCTCCCAGGTATATAGAGATGACCCAATCTCCCAGGTATATAGAGACGACCCAACCTCCCAGGCTAATAGAGACGACCCAGCCTCCCAGGTATATAGAGACGACCCAACCTCCCAGGCTTTGTAGAGACGACCCAATCTCCCAGGCTAACAGAGACGACCCAACCTTCCAGGTATATAGAGACGACCCAACCTCCCAGGCTAATAGAGACGACCCAACCTCCCAGGCTAATAGAGACGACCCAACCTCCCAGGCTTATAGGGACGACCCAACTTCCCAGGCTAATAAAGACGACCCAACCTCCCAGGTATATAGAGACGACCCAACCTCCCAGGCTAATAGAGACGACCCAACCTCCCAGGTATATAGAGACGACCCAACCTCCCAGGTATATAGAGACGACCCAACCTCCCAGGCTAATAGAGACGACCCAACCTCCCAGGCTAATAGAGACGACCCAACCTCCCAGGTGTTATAGAGACGACCCAACCTCCCAGGTATATAGAGACGACCCAACCTCCCAGGCATATAGAGACGACCCAACCTCCCAGGTATATAGAGACGACCCAACCTCCCAGGCTAATAGAGACGACCCAACCTCCCAGGCTAATAGAGACGACCCACCCTCCCAGGTATATAGAGACGACCCACCCTCCCAGGTATATAGAGACGACCCAACCTCCCAGGTATATAGAGACGACCCAACCTCCCAGGTATATAGAGACGACCCAACTTCCCAGGCTAATAGAGACGACCCAACCTCCCAGGTATATAGAGACACCCCAATTTCCCAGGCTAATAGAGATGACCCAACCTCCCAGGTATATAGAGACACCCCAACCTCCCAGGCTAATAGAGATGACCCAACCTCCCAGGCTAATAGAGACAACCCACCCTCCCAGGTATATAGAGACGACCCAACCTCCCAGGTGTTATTGAGGCCACCCAGCCTCCCTGGTGTTATAGAGGACACCCAGCCTCCCTGGTGTTATAGAGGACACCCAGCCTCCCTGGTGTTATAGAGGACACCCAGCCTCCCAGGTGTTATAGAGGACACCCAGCCTCCCAGGTGTTATAGAGGACACCCAGCCTCCCAGGTGTTATAGAGGACACCCAGCCTCCCAGGTGTTATAGAGGACACCCAGCCTCCCAGGTGTTATAGAGGACACCCAGCCTCCCAGGTGTTATAGAGCCCACCCATCCTCCCAGGTGTTATAGAGGACACCCAGCCTTCCAGGTGTTACAGATGACACCTAGCTTTCCAGGTGTTATAGAGCCCACCCAGTCTTCCAGGTGTTATAGAGCCCACCCAGTCTTCCAGGTGTTATTGAGGCCGCCCAGTCTTCCAGGTGTTATTGAGGCCACCCAGTCTTCCAGGTGTTATAGAGGCCGCCCAGTCTTCCAGGTGTTATTGAGGCCACCCAGCCTTCCAGGTGTTACAGATGACACCTAGCTTTCCAGGTGTTATAGAGCCCACCCAGCCTTCCAGGTGTTATTGAGGCCACCCAGTCGTCCAGGCGTTATAGAGGAAACTTATTTTTCCAGGTGTTATAGTGGCCACCCACTCTCCCAGTTGTTATAGAATTAAATTTAAATTAAATTAAAAATTAAATATATCTCAAATTTTGTGCACAAATTAGTTACCATCCCTTTTACTGAGCATTTCTCCTTTGCCAAGATAATCCATCCACCTGACAGGTGTGGCATATCAATAATCTGATTAAACAACATGATCATTACACAGGTGCACCTTGTGCTGGGGATAATAAAATGCCACTCTAAAATGTGCATTTCTGTCACACAAAACAATTCCTCAGGGAGTGTGCAATTGGCATGATGAATGCAGGAATGTCCACCAGAGCTGTTTACAGAAAATGTACAGTAGTTTTCATTTCTCTTCCATAAGCTGCCTGCAACATCCGTTTTAGAGAATTTGGTAGTACGTCCATCCGGCCTCATAACCGCAGACAGTGTGTATGGCGTCGTGTGGGAGAGCGGTTTGCTGCTGTTGACATTGTGAACAGTGTGCCCCATGGTGGCGGTGGGGTTATGGTACGGGCAGGCATGAGCTACATACAATGAACATAATTGCTTTTTTTAGCGATTGCAAGTTGAATGCACAGAGATACCGTGATGAGATCCAGAGGCCCATTGTAGTGCCATTTATCCACCGCCATCACCTCATGTTTCAGCATGATAACGCAAGGCCCCATGCCGCAAGGATCTGTACACAATTCCTGGAAGCTGAAAATGTCTCAGTTCTTCAATGGCCTGCATACTCACCAGACATGTCACCCATTGAGCATGTTTGGGATGCTCTGGATCAACGTGTACAAAAGTATATTCCAGTTCCTGCCAATATAAAGCAACTTCAGACAGCCATTGAAGAGAAGTAGGACAACATTCCACAATCAACAGCCTGATCAACTCTATATGTAGGAGCTGTATAGCGCTGCATGAGGCAAAATGTGGGCACACCAGATACCGAATGGTTTTCTGATCCACGCCCCTACCTTTTTTTATAGGTATTTGTGACCAACAGATGCATATCCGTATTCCCAGTCATGTGAAATCCATAGATCTAGGGCCTAATTAATTCAAATTGACTGATTTCCTTATATGAACTGTAACTCAGTACAATCTTAATGGTTGTGCTTCTATTTTTTTTCAATATAAGTCACACGCTGCTAATGACATTAAGTTGAATTGATTAATTGCTTAAACTAATAAATATAAAGTAATCTATTCCACACATGCCAAATGTTCCACTATGGTGTCACGTTCTTGAAAATGATCGGACCAAGGCGCGGCGTGAGTATAGTTCCACATATTTAAGTGAAACTAACCAAACAACAAAACTTAAAGACCGTGCGGACGTAGTGCCCAAACACACTAACAATCAATCAATATCCCACAAAACACAGGTGGGGAAATAGCTACCTAAATATGATCCCCAATCAGAGGCAACGATAAACAGCTGCCTCTTATTGGGAACCATATTAGCACCAACATAGAAATAGACATACTAGATCACCCCCAGTCACGCCCTGACCTACTACACCGTGGAGAACCAAGGGCTCTCTATGGTCAGGGCGTGACAAGGGGCAGATTAACCATCTGGCAATTCTGGCAAATGCCAGATGGGTTGGATAATTTTTCTAGTTGGGTACGCTTGTCAAATTTGACACCATATTTTTTTTTAAATAAAAATAAACCAAATGAAAATGGTGTCTGCCCTGCCCATGTGCCTTTGCCCTCACTGGGGCCTGCTGCTGTGATGAGCAAGCCACTCTACCCCCATGGCCTCGATAAAAAAAAACATATGTTCTGATCATATAAAATTTCAAAATGCAATTGCAGGAAAAACACAGCTTTGGAAGCTTCGTCCTTGTAACGGTCGTCGTATATACTGGACCAAGGCGCAGCGGGTTGAGTGCTCATTTTATCTTTTATTGAACACTTAACGAACAAAACGTACGAACGAACAGTATTGCAGGCTAACACAGCAATGCAAAAACAACTTCCCACCAGGGACATGTGAAAACAGGGCTACCTAAGTATGACTCCCAATCAGCAACAACGATGTACAGCTGTTCCTGATTGAGAGCCATACCAGGCCAACACAAAGAAATACACAACATAGACAGATCATAGAAATACAAAACATAGAACATAACCAAAAACCCCGGAATACTCTAAACAAACACCCCTCTACATAAACACATATCCCAACAAACCCCGAACCACATAAAACAAACACCCCCTGCCACGTCCTGACCAAACTACAATAACAAATAACCCCTTTACTGGTCAGGACGTGACAGTCTTCTTGTCCCTGCCAAAGAAAGGAGGGTCTCAGCTTTCCGTAGGTATAATTTTCAACTCTCAATATTCAGCTCAATAGCAACTATTTTACAACTAAGATATTTTATATAACTTTGAGATATGGAGGGGCACATGTGCACCTGCCATAAGCATATAGGTCTCATGGGTAGTAGACTACAAGTGCAACGTTTATTTTTAATACATTACATTTACTGTTGGATGAATACATGGTTATTATATTTAGAGTCAGCGATCTAGTTATTAATGTGTTTTGCGTTTCCACTTCCTCGGGTGTTGAACCCCTTAATTCATTGGCGGTTTGCACGGTGACGAGGGCTAGTGTGGATGACATGCCAGGGCCGAATTCTTGTCCCAGTCCTCCGCTGATTATGAGAATGGTCAGATTTCTAAAAACGGGAAAGGATCTGAGGCATGTATGTTGCTTACTGCTCATAACAACTCAAGGTCCTGAAAATATTTGATCAATTACACCCACGCTAGGACGCACTGTTGTGGCACACTAACCCTCAGATAAAATATTAATTGGAATAAGATAAAATTGAGAAAATAACAGCAATGGAATGGAAAGCATGTAAAAGTATCCTATTGGTGGAAAAATCCATGCATTCTGTGTAATTGCACTAGGCTCTCACTGAAGACAAGTCTGTATAGCGCCTGGTATAGCCAAACGGTGAGAGGGGGAAGGTAGCCCAGACAAGTTGGAGAGAAAAAAAAAGTTTCACTTTTTGGGTAACCCTTTTCAGTAGCACATGGAAGAAGGAGGGGACTGAGCCGGGTGGAAGAATAGAACTTCAGGACAGGCAGAAATGGGTGGGAAACGGGGCTCAGATTTCAGCTTGACAGGGGGTAAGGGGCCGGACTGATATTTGGGAATATACAAAGATTCATTGAAGGCAACGGACACATAAAACTGCAGTACCTGATCTGACGCGGGTCGGTACTACATTTTTGTAGGGGTCTGGATTCCCCATTGGGTTTTTTTT
Organism: Salmo trutta; assembly: GCF_901001165.1. Classification (NCBI taxonomy): domain Eukaryota; kingdom Metazoa; phylum Chordata; class Actinopteri; order Salmoniformes; family Salmonidae; genus Salmo; species Salmo trutta. Next base: position 18,162 of record NW_021823071.1, read on the forward strand.
TTTTTTTTTGGAAGGTGGTTGAATGTATGGTTCTGCTCTGTAACTGGGAACACACAACAACAAAAAAGAGAGAAGTCCAATTCCTTTCGTCCTTTCTTTTTCTTCTCCCCCAAAAAGCCCTGCATGTCTAACATTTAGACATGTTTAGCTTTGTGGATTCGAGGACTGTACTGCTACTTGTAGCAACCCAAGTCATTCTATTAGCCGTTGTCAAATGTCAGGACGAAGACCGTAAGTGGCAGTTTTTTTCCTTCCAAAAAATATTTATTAGGAAAAAAAGTTTATGAAAATATTTGAAATGCTAAATTAACTGAAACAGAAGATCAAATTCTACTTTTGAGAACTTTTATACTGTGGGGGTGGGTGGGGGGAGTTTTGTAAATCACTGGCAATAAGTCACATAGATTTGGGATACACTGTGAATATGATATGTATTTTATATATAATTGTTGGTCATCGTTTTTCTGCTTGAGCGATTGTAGTCACCGTTACACAAAGGATATGGGCGATTATTGCCATTTCACAAAGCCAGGGAAAGGTGCGTGGATAGATACGGGAAAAGTGTCTTGAGAGCCTAATTTCTTATATTCAAATTGCACTTTCGATTGCAAAGCTGTGAATGTCACAAGTTATAACCGAATTTACAACTATCATAGATCAATGGAATTCCAATGATGTGCGTAAAAGTGATGGACTTGATCTTGAGTTGCTGACCGTTTTCATATTGTTGATCCAAGTGCAGTAAGGTAATTTGTGCTGTTGAAGATTCTAGGAAATTCTACTATATGCCATATAGATCGGAGAACTCTGATAAGGTAGAGGATTCCGCAGCTCTCCGCAAGCTATCCTAGCTACCCCGCTACCCTCCACCCGCCCTCCTCTCACAAGTTGCGCTGCCGCTGGGCTGAACACCTGCGGGTACTTTTGCAAACATTCCCGAGAGCGCTTTGACAGAGCTCAACTTCGTTCATTTTGAGACAGACTGTAGGGACCAAAACCAAACGACGAGATCAAGCTAAGGTGGTCAGCCTCAAAGGCCTTTGTGTGAAAAGAGTTAACATTCCTTTCCTGTCAGAGGCAATTCCAGGCGTGTTGGAGTCGGAAAGGTGGAACGGTGGAACATAACGAAGATCTATTTATGTGCCGAAACCTGGGAATTATTATATGAATAGCTTAATAACCCGCCTTACCATATCATAACCCGCCACACATGGCCCTAATATTCTCATATCCCGATTCTATGCCACTTAAATCTCTCCATATGCCCATTGGCCACATTTTAAGAAGCGATATTGAGACTTGGCGTGTCAATCAATTCAATTCGATTAAATTGAACAAAAAAATGAATAGATCATTTATTTTAAATAATGTATCCTATTTACAGGGCAAGTTTAGGAGACTAGGATAGGTAGCCGTTATAGAGACACGGGTGGACGGAAGCCAGGAGTAAAGTTCCATCCATATGATTTGAGTGCTTCCATCTGGTTTCTAGATGTACCCAGCCCCAGTCACTGACAGTCAGGGGAGAGGGAGAAATAAATATCACTTGGCGTGAGGACTACTGGAAAAAATATTATAAAAGAGACGGGGTTATTATTGTAATTCTACTAAGGCACATTATTTTATGCATAAGAGCTCAGTGGAGACATAGTAAGGCTCCACAATAAATAGTAGAGTAGCAAAGACAATGAGAGGGGCTAGGGTTGGGGTTTTAAAATACAGAAACATTGCAGAGGAAAAAGAAAAACGTGCTGGCCTCCCAAATAAAACACATGCAATTGCAGACAGTCTCAGGTTACCCTTTCGGAGTGGGCTGGGCCCCCTGGAATATAATGCAAGTCGTTCTTCTCCTGAGACAGAGAGAAATATTTCTGACTGGGATGTGCTAAGAAGTCCTAAAGTGGCCAAAGTGGCTAGAGGCCGCAAGACTAGCAGGCTCAAAGGGGAGCAGTAGCTCCAAGTACCTGGCTGGCATCAAGTCACTGCAAGGTGGAGGAGGTCAATCCACTACTTTTACCTCTCTGGCTATGCCGTGGAAGGATAGGCCTATGTGGAGAGGGCCGAGCTGAGTGAGAAGGTATTCAATCTGTGTGTCCAAAAATGGCACTCTATTCCCTATTTAGTGAACTGCTTTTGACTAGAGCCCATACACTCTTAGAGAAAAAAAGTACTATTTAGCTGTCCCAATAGGAGAACCCTTTGGTTCCAGGTAGAACCCTTTTTGGGTTCCATGTAGAACCCTCTCTAGAAAGAGGGTTCTACATGGAACACAAAAGGCTTTTCTCCAACAAAGGTTCTCCTATGGGCACAGTCGAAGAACCCTTTAGGAACCCTTTTTCTAAGAGTGTAGGGAACAGGGAGCCTTAAATAGGGAATAGGGAGCCTTAAATAGGGAATAGGGAGCCTTAAATAGTGAATAGGGAGCCGTTTGAGACACAATCTATATCACCATACCATGGAAGGCTTGTGGCTAGAGGTTGAAGCTGAGGGAAAATAAAGGTATTCAATACTCCGCCAGCAAGTTCCAACAAATTCAGCTGGGAACCATAGTTAATGGTTCATCCGTCTCTCCCACACACCTGTCTTCACTTTAATATGTTCCATCCTCCATTTTGTTTCTGGAGGAAAGAGTAGGCCGTAGCCAACTCAGGAAGACTGCAGCACAGATTAGGCCTATCCTTGTGTTTGCAATAAAGAACCAAAATCCCACTTTCTGACCACCACTAGAATAGAACAGAAACAGAATCGAACAGAAAATATTTTTCAACAGAAATAGTTCATGTTACTTAGTCAGTGCTTCAATAGGTCTTACATTGGTGCCCAAGTGACTAAGGAGATATGTTAATTTCACCTAAGTGACCGAGGAGATATGTTAATTTAACCCAAGTGACTGAGGAGATATGTTAATTTAACCCAAGTGGCTGAGGTGATATGTTAATTCACCCCACCTGACTGAGGAGATATGTTAATTCACCCCACCTGACTGAGGGAGATATGTTAATTCACCCCACCTGACTGAGGAGATATGTTAATTCACCCCACCTGACTGAGGTGATATGTTAATTCACCCCACCTGACTGAGGAGATATGTTAATTCACCCCACCTGACTGAGGAGATATGTTAATTCACCCCACCTGACTGAGGAGATATGTTAATTCACCCCACCTGACTGAGGAGATATGTTAATTCACCCCACCTGACTGAGGAGATATGTTAATTCACCCCACCTGACTGAGGAGATATGTTAATTCACCCCACCTGACTGAGGTGATATGTTAATTCACCCCACCTGACTGAGGAGATATGTTTAATTCACCCCACCTGACTGAGGAGATATGTTAATTCACCCCCACCTGACTGAGGAGATATGTTAATTCACCCCCACCTGACTGAGGAGATATGTTAATTCACCCCACCTGACTGAGGAGATATGTTAATTCACCCCACCTGACTGAGGAGATATGTTAATTCACCCCACCTGACTGAGGAGATATGTTAATTCACCCACCTGACTGAGGAGATATGTTAATTCACCCCACCTGACTGAGGAGATATGTTAATTCACCCCACCTGACTGAGGAGATATGTTAATTCACCCACCTGACTGAGGAGATATGTTAATTCACCCCACCTGACTGAGGAGATATGTTAATTCACCCCACCTGACTGAGGAGATATGTTAATTCACCCCACCTGACTGAGGAGATATGTTAATTCACCCCACCTGACTGAGGAGATATGTTAATTCACCCCACCTGACTGAGGAGATATGTTAATTCACCCCACCAAGTATACTCCCAAAGGTATCTGTATAAAAGCTGTCCATTTTCCATTCTATGACGTTTCATGGCTTCCAGATGGGGGTTAAAAGGGTCCCGTGTTTGTACAAGGCAGTAGCTCTGTCCCTTTAAGAAAATACCTCATTCATGGCCTACAGAGGTTTGTTGGTTACCTAGACGTGACCAGGCCCTAGGCCTCTAAATGTAGCTACTGTACTTACTCTGACTTCCTTCCACGTTCCGCTCATTCCAAGTTCCACTCATTCCAAGTTCCACTTGACGCCTAATGGAATGGCCTGATTGACCTCGAGCTGCCAACGTTAACTTCCGGCTCTTTTCAGCCGCGAGGTTCGATGGTTCCAGTCATGGCGTTGACTTAGTGGTGCAGTTTGATAGAATGATAACTTCTGGTATGAGATATTGATACCTTGGATGGCAGATGATTATTATTTTATTTTTTTTGTTAAATGGTCAAACACCTTGTTTGAACACTGCGTGTAGCCTAGTCTATGTGAAAATGGTGTCACTTGTTGCTTCAGATGAGAAAGTTATTTCTGCCTTTGGCAAAAGACAATAAACCCAGCTTTTAGACAAGGGAATTGGACATGTGCAGTAGGCCTGCGTTTGGGCATCTGAGTCTATGTAGGCTACCGTTTTGTTATATTTGCTTTAAAAGGATCCTCTATTTTGAAGGGAGAAGTTCAGGCTTGCGCCATTGGTCCACTGATCCAAAATGATGGAGACATTTCTCAGGATGCTCTGGAAGAAAAAAAAATCCAAACAGCCTGTTTTGTGAAATGGTGCTGACACCTAGTGGTTGATTATGAACCTGCAGGTGATTGGTGCTGATCTCACAGTGTATCTGTGTGCCTCTAAATCAACCTGGAGGTGATGAAGTTTACCTGGAACATGGTGGTTCTATAAACAAACAAAGGTTTCAATAGTTTTGGATAATGGGGTGTTTTTGTTGTGGGTCTGGCTCAGTCTGGTATTTCCAAATCAATCTTTTTTTTTTTGTGGACTTTTGTTATTTACAGCAAAATGTATTGTAGCCTATTGTCTAATGACTAGCCACTAACTGACATTTTATCCATAGGTAATTGATTGATTGCTTGATTGATTGATTGATTGATTAGTGATGCATTATTGTCTCTCTTCCCTCCCACCACACACACACCTGCTCTGGCCTCTTGTGTTGTGTTGTGCTGCACACCTGTCTGGTCACACACTCACAACCACACACACACACACACACACACACACACACACACACACACACACACACACACACACACACACACACACACACACACACCCCCCCACACACACACACACACACAAACACCCAACCCACACACACACACACACACACACACACAACCACACCCACACACACACACACACCCACACACACACACACACTCACTCACAGAGGACCCAGGCAGCTGTATTCAGGACGGACAGAGCTATAGTGACAAGGACGTATGGAAACCAGAGCCGTGTCGTATTTGTGTGTGTGACACGGGAACTGTCCTGTGTGACGAAATAATCTGCGAGGAGATTAAAGACTGCCCCAAACCCGAGATCCCATTCGGAGAGTGTTGCCCCATCTGCGTGCGGGACGGGGAAGCTCCCCCAAGTGGTCGTAATTTATTTATTTATTTATCGCACATAAATAAATTACTGTCTGTCTGTGGAATTCATATTGTTACTTTTGGGAGAATAACAGCATAAGGAATAAGCCATATCATCAGAAGATGGCTATTGCCTTAGGCCTATACCATTACCAATACCTGTGGCTTTGGCCCTATATAATACTGGCCCTATATAATACTGGCCCTATATAATGTTGGCCCTATATAATGCTGGCCCTATATAATATTGGCCCTATATAATGCTGGCCCTATATAATACTGGCCCTATATAATACTGGCCCTATATAATACTGGCCCTATATAATGCTGGCCCTATATAATATTGGCCCTATATAATGCTGGCCCTATATAATGCTGGCCCTATATAATACTGGCCCTATATAATACTGGCCCTATATAATGCTGGCCCTATATAATACTGGCCCTATATAATACTGGCCCTATATAATGCTGGCCCTATATAATGCTGGCCCTATATAATGTTGGCCCTATATAATGCTGGCCCTATATAATACTGGCCCTATATAATACTGGCCCTATATAATGTTGGCCCTATATAATACTGGCCCTATATAATGCTGGCCCTATATAATGCTGGCCCTATATAATACTGGCCCTATATAATGCTGGCCCTATATAATGCTAGCCCTATATAATACTGGCCCTATATAATACTGGCCCTATATAATACTGGCCCTATATAATACTGGCCCTATATAATGTTGGCCCTATATAATGCTGGCCCTATATAATGCTGGCCCTATATAATACTGGCCCTATATAATGCTGGCCCTATATAATGCTGGCCCTATATAATACTGGCCCTATATAATGCTGGCCCTATATAATGCTGGCCCTATATTATTCTGGCCCTATATAATGCTGGCCTTATATAATGCTGGCTCTATATATTGCTGGCCCTATATAATGCTGGCCCTATATTATTCTGGCCCTATATAATGCTGGCCCTATATAATGCTGGCCCTATATAATGTTGGCCCTATATAATGCTGGCCCTATATTATACTGGCCCTATATAATACTGGCCCTATATAATGCTGGCCCTATATAATACTGGCCCTATATAATACTGGCCCTATATAATGCTGGCCCTATATAATGTTGGCCCTATATAATGTTGGCCCTATATAATACTGGCCCTATATAATGCTGGCCCTATATAATGTTGGCCCTATATAATACTGGCCCTATATAATGCTGGCCCTATATAATGCTGGCCCTATATAATGTTGGCCCTATATAATGCTGGCCCTATATAATACTGGCCCTATATAATGCTGGCCCTATATAATGCTGGCCCTATATAATGCTGGCCCTATATAATACTGGCCCTATATAATGCTGGCCCTATATAATACTGGCCCTATATAATGCTGGCCCTATATAATGCTGGCCCTATATAATGCTGGCCCTATATAATGCTGGCACTATATAATACTGGCCCTATATAATGCTGGCCCTATATAATGCTGGCCCTATATAATGCTGGCCCTATATAATACTGGCCCTATATAATGCTGGCCCTATATAATACCGGCCCTATATAATACCGGCCCTATATAATGCTGGCCCTATATAATACTGGCCCTATATAATGTTGGCCCTATATAATGTTGGCCCTATATAATACTGGCCCTATATAATGCTGGCCCTATATAATGTTGGCCCTATATAATACTGGCCCTATATAATGCTGGCCCTATATAATGCTGGCCCTATATAATGTTGGCCCTATATAATGCTGGCCCTATATAATACTGGCCCTATATAATGCTGGCCCTATATAATGTTGGCCCTATATAATGCTGGCCCTATATAATGCTGGCCCTATATAATACTGGCCCTATATAATGCTGGCCCTATATAATACTGGCCCTATATAATGCTGGCCCTATATAATGCTGGCCCTATATAATGCTGGCCCTATATAATGCTGGCACTATATAATACCGGCCCTATATAATGCTGGCCCTATATAATACTGGCCCTATATAATACTGGCCCTATATAATACTGGCCCTATATAATGCTGGCCCTATATAATACTGGCCCTATATAATGTTGGCCCTATATAATACCGGCCCTATATAATACTGGCCCTATATAATACTGGCCCTATATAATGTTGGCCCTATATAATACCGGCCCTATATAATGCTGGCCCTATATAATGTTGGCCCTATATAATACTGGCCCTATATAATACTGGCCCTATATAATGTTGGCCCTATATAATGCTGGCCCTATATAATACTGGCCCTATATAATGTTGGTGTATGCTGTTCTTTTCCCAGAAAACAAATAATGAAGAACAAATAACAACAAACAACAGAATGACACTTCTGTATAATGTATTTCAAAGAAATGCTGCTTCAACGTTATTTTTCCATAGTTGGTTCAGCTCACCTTGGGCCCATCTTGCTTGGATATTGCTCCAGCCAGTCAGCCAGACATCCAGCCAGCCAGACAGCACCAGTTTGATGACCACATGTGGGAGTTATTACCTCACTTTAACAGACATGGCCTAGCATACTGACTACCGCTGCAGACTCTCTCTCTCTTTTGCTCTGCAGACTACAGCAAATGTGATTTGAAAGAGAATAGAGAAAGAGGAGAGACAGCAAAGGAGAAAATAGAGAGAATAGAGAATAGAGAATAGAGAAAAAGAGAGAGAGAGAATAGAGACAGAGAGAGAGAGGGAGGGAGAATAGAGAGAGAGAATAGAGAGAGGGAGAGAGAGAATAGAGAGAGAGACTAGAGAGAGGGAGAGAGAGAGAATAGAGAGAGAGAATAGAGAAAAAGAGAGAGAATAGAGATAATAGAGAAAAAGAGAGAGAGAGAGAATAGAGACAGAGAGAGAGAGAGGGAGGGAGAATAGAGAGAGAGAATAGAGAGAGGGAGAGAGAGAATAGAGAGAGGGAGAGAATAGAGAGAGGGAGAGAGGCTCTATGGAAGGTGGAGAGGTATTAGAGCAGTGGTACAGTATTACACTGTGTAAAAACAATAGCATTAATTCGGCTGTGTCCCGAGACTAAGTCAGGGTTCACATCCTGGGTTAATATCCTAACAATGAGGGGCCTGTTGTGAGATAGAACTCCTATGTTGCCAAAGCCATATGGGATTTGTCAACTCAGCTCTTTTGATCTGAACTGAGCAATCCAAAGTTTGTCATCGAATACGTTCGAAGAGTATCTTTGAAAGCAGAAGTGTCGTTTGTATTTTCTACACATGTTTTATACAGGACATGACCTATACTGCTTTGATTCCTTTTTACTGGATACAATATGACATTCAGTGCTTTAAGTCAATACACTAATTAACAAACTAGATGGCAAATAAGTTATCTATTACCTTTCCAACAGTACTGTATTTGAGTACTTTACTTTGAGTACTGTATTTGAGTACTTTACTTTGAGTACTGTATTTGAGTACTTTACTTTGAGTACTGTATTTGAGTACTCTACTTTGAGTACTGTATTTGAGTACTGTATTTGAGTACTTTACTTTGAGTACTGTATTTTGGACAGATATTTGCTTAGACAAACCCTCTGTGGGCAAATGTATTTTCCCTGTCTCTTGCTCTGTATGACCCCTCTCCCCTGCTTTACTTCTGTCCCCTCCTGAGATGGTGCTACAACCAACACTTTGTCCAAATCCTCATGGGTTCTTTGGTTTTCTGGGGGTATCTACACTATGATTTGGGGTACTGGTCTGAAAGTGCTGTTATTAGGTCTGTCTGGCTAGCAGTGAGGGAGGACAGAGCCAGTAGGTTATTTCACCAGCATTATTTTAACATCCATCCATCCATCTCTCTCTCTCTCTCTCTCTCTCTCTCCCCTCTCTCTCTACCCCTCTCTCCCCCTCTCTCCCCCTCTCTCTCTGTCACTCTCTCTCTCTGTCTCTATCTCTCTCCTCTCTCTCTCTCTCTCTCTCTCTCTCTCCCCCCCTCTCTCTCTCTCTGTCTCTCTCTCTCCCCATCCTCTCTCCCCCTCTCTCT
>NW_021823071.1:28114-59625 GCF_901001165.1 Salmo trutta
TGATGTTATTTTTAGCCAGATCCTAAATGGGATGTTGAATCTTATGTTCCTTTTAATAGCTTAGAAGGCCCTTCTTCCCTTGTCTCTCAGATTGTTCACAGCCTTGTGGAAGTTACCTGTAGTGTTGATGTTTAGGCTGAGGTAGGTATCGTTTTTTGTGTGCTCTAGGGTAACAGTGTCTAAATGCAATTTGTATTTCTGGCAACTGGACCTTGTGTTGGCTCCACTAGGGCTCGCTCAGCCGGCTGGCATGGGTTGGCTCCACTAGGGCCCGCTCAGCCAGCTGGTCTGTGTTTGAGAGCGTGTGTTGGCTCCACTTGGGCCCGCTCAGCCAGCCGGCTCCACTAGGGCCCTCTCAGCCAGCCGGCTCCACTAGGGCCCTCTCAGCCAGCCGGCGTGTGCGTGAAAGCGTGTGTTGTGTGTACAAAAAGTGGAAGTACTGTACAAATGGCAAGGAAAAATAGATTGGCCTGGATTTTATTGCTTTTTATTTACTGCTGTTTGTTCTTCACTGGTTGTCCTTTTCTCGTGGCCGCAGGTCACACATTTTGCTGCGATGATTTGCACACTGCGGTATTTTGCCTAAGACATATGGGTGCTTGTCAAGATTGGATGTGTTTTCAAATTATTTTGGGATCCTTGTAATCTGAGGGAAATGTGTATCTCATATCGTCATACAATTGGCAGGAGGTTAGGAAGTGCAGCTCAGTTTCCACCTCATTTTGTGGGCAGTGGGCACATATCCTGTCTTCTCTTGAGAGCCAGGTCTGCCTATGGTGGCCTCTCTCAATAGCAAGGCCATGCTCACTGATTCTGTACATTGCACAGTTTTCTATCATTCACTCTCTTTATCTCTCTGTAAAGGATGAGGAAAGGATCCCCAGCCTACCTCCCAGCGGGTTAGCAGTGATCTATGACCGGTCATGGGCTCCATTATGTCCGGTGGTGATGAATTGTTCAGCAGTCTTATGGCTTGGGGATAGAAGCTGTTGAGGAGCCTATTGGTTCTAGACTTGTCGTGCGGTAGCAGAGAAAGCAGTCTATAACTTGGGTGACTTGAATCTCTGACAATTTTATAGGCTTTCCTCTGACACCGCCTATTGTAAAGGTCGTGGATGGCAGGAAGCTTGGCCCCAGTGATATACTGGGCCGTTCGCACTACCCTCTGTAGCACCTTACGGTCAGATGCCGAGCAGTTGCCATACCAGGCAGTGATGCAACCGATCAGGATGGTCTAGATGGTGCAGCTCTAGAACCTTTTGCGGATCTGGAGACCCATGCCAAATCTTTTCAGTCTCCTGAGGGGGAAAAGGTTTTGTCGTGCCCTCTTCATGACTGTCTTGGTATGTTTGGACCATGATAGTTTGTTGGTGATGTGGACACCAAGGAACTTGAATCTCTCGACGCGCTCCACTACAGCCCTGTAGATGTTAATGGGGGCCTGTTCGGCCCGCCTTTTCCTGTAGTCTACGATCAGCTCCTTTGTCTTGCTCACATTGAGGGAGAGGTTGTTGTCCTGGCACCAAACTGGCAGTTCTCTGACATCCTCCCTATAGGCCGTCTCATCGTTGTCGGTGATTAGGCCTACCACTGTTGTGTCATCAGCAAACTTAATGATGGTGTTGGAGTCGTGTTTGGCCACGCAGTCGTGGATGAACAGGGAATACAGGAGGGGACTAAGTACACACCCCTGAGGGGTTCCTGTCTTAAGGATTAGCGTGGCAGATGTATTGTTGCCTACTCTTACCACCTGGGGGCGGCCTGTCAGGAAGTCCAGGATCCAGTTGCAGTGGTAGGTGTTTAGTCCCAGAGTTCTTAGCTTAGTGATGAGCTTCGTGGGCACTATGGTGTTGAACACTGAGCTGTAGTCAATGAACAGCATTCTCACATACATGTTCCTTTTGTCCAGGTGAGAAAGGGCAGTGTGGAGTGTGATTGAGATTGCGTCATCTGTGGATCTGTTGGGGCAGAATGTAAATTGGAGTGGGTCTAGGGTGTCCAGGAGGATGCTGTTGATGTGAGCCATGACCAGCCTTTCAAAGCGCTTCATGGCTACCGACATTAGTGCTACGGGTCGGTAGTCATTTAGGCAGGTTACCTTCGCTTCCTTGGGCACAGGGACTATGGTGGTCTGCTTGAAACATGTAGGTATTACAGACTTGGTCAGGGAGAGGTTGAAAATGTTAGTGAAGACACTTGACAGTTGGTCAGCCCATTCTTTGAGTACATACCCTGGTAATCCGTCTGGCCCAGCGGCTTTGTGAATATTGACCTGTTTAAAGGTTTTGTTCACATCGGCTACCGAGAGCGTTATCACACAGTCATCCAGAACAGCTGGTGCTCTCGTGCATACTTCAGTGTTGCTTGCCTCGATGCGAGCATAAAAGGCATTTAGCTTGTCTGGTAGGCTCGCGTCACTGGACAGCTCGTGTCTGGGTTTCCCTTTGTAGTCTGTAATAGTTTTCAAGCCCTGCCACATCCGACGAGCGTCAGAGCCGGTGTAGTAGGATTCAATCTTAATCCTGTATTGACGCTTTGCTTGTTTGATGGTTCGTCTGAGGGCATAGCGGGATTTCTTATAAGCGTCCGGATTAGTCTCCCGCTCCTTGAAAGCGGCAGCTCTAGCCTTTAGCTTGATGCGGATGTTGCCTGTAGTCCATGGCTTCTGGTAGGGATATGCACGTACAGTCACTGTGGGGACGACATCGTCGATGCACTTATTGATGAAGCCGATGACTGAGGTGGTGTACACCTCAATGCCATTGGATGAATCCCGGAACATATTCCAGTCTGTGCAGCAAAACAGTCCTGTAGTGTAGCATCCGCGTCATCTGACCACTTCTGTACTTAGCGAGTCACTATGGTCAGATTTGCCAAATGGAGGGCGGGGAAGAGCTTTGTAAGCATCTGTGTGGAGTAAAGGTGATCTAGGAATTTCTTTCCTCTGGTTGCACATGTCACATGCTGGTAAAGATTTGGTAAAACTGATTTAGTTTGCCTGCATTAAAGTCCCCGGCCACTAGGAGTGCCGCTTCTGGGTGAGCATTTTCTTCTTTGTTTATGGCCTCATAGAGTTGGTTGAGTGCGGTCTTAGTGTCAGCTTTGTTCTGTGGTGGTAAATAGACGGCTACGAATAATACAGATGAGAACTCTCTTGGTAGATAGTGTGGTCTACAGCTTATCATAAGGTACTCTACCTTAGGCGAGCAATAACTTGAGACTTCTTTAATATTAGACATCGCACACCAGTTGTTATTGACAAATAGACACACACCCACACACGATCTCATAATAACCCCCCTCCCCCCATTCCCCCCATCCCTCTCGTCCTCTGCTTTCCTCATCAATGCCCCTTTTTGAGTTGTTGGTTGTTTAGGTAGAATAGAAACAGGGTGATTGAGAGGAGGAGAGGGAGAAGTCTTGTTGACGATGGCCAACATCCAACAGAACTGGAAGTGTGAGTGGATGGACGGAAGCAAGAGGGAGGTAGGGGGGAGAGAGGAGGGAGGGAGGGAGGTGGGAGAGAGGAGGGAGGGAGGGAGAGGAGGGAGGGAGGGAGGGAGGGGAGAGAGAGGAGGGAGGGAAGAGAGAGGAGGGAGGGAGGGGGGAGAGAGGAGGGAGGGAGGGAGGGAGGGAGAGAGAGGAGGGAGGGAGGGGGGAGAGAGGAGGGAGGGAGGGGGGGAGAGAGGAGGGAGGGAGGGAGGTGGGAGAGAGGAGGGAGGGAGGGAGGGAGGGAGGGAGAGGAGGGAGGGAGGGAGGGAGGGAGAGAGAGGAGGGAGGGAGGGGGGAGAGAGGAGGGATGGAGGGGGGAGAGAGGAGGGAGGGAGGGAGGGAGGGAGAGAGAGAGGAGGGAGGGAGGGGGAGAGAGGAGGGAGGGAGGGAGGTAGGGGGAGAGAGGAGGGAGGGAGGGAGGGGGGAGAGAGGAGGGAGGGAGGGAGGTAGGGGGAGAGAGGAGGAGGGAGGGGGGTAGGGGGGAGAGAGGAGGGAGGGAGGGAGGTAGGGGGGAGAGAGGAGGGAGGGAGGGGAGGGGGAGAGAGGAGGGAGGGAGGGAGGTAGGGAGGGGGGAGAGAGGAGGGAGGGAGGGAGGTAGGGGGGAGAGAGGAGGGAGGGAGGGAGGGAGGGGGGAGAGAGGAGGGAGGGAGGGAGGTAGGGGGGAGAGAGGAGGGAGGGAGGGGAGGGTGGGTAGGTAGGTAGGGAGGGAGGTAGGTAGGTAGGTAGGTAGGCAGGTAGGTAGGGAGGGAGGGAGGGAGGGAGGGAGGGAGGGAGGGGGAGAGAGGAGGGAGGGAGGGAGGTGGGTAGGTAGGTAGGTAGGGAGGTAGGGGGGAGAGAGGAGGGAGGGAGGGAGGGAGGTGGGAGGTAGGGGGGAGAGAGGAGGGAGGGAGGGAGGGAGGTGGGTAGGTAGGTAGGCAGGTAGGTAGGGAGGGAGGGAGGGAGGGAGGTAGGTAGGTAGGCAGGTAGGTAGGGAGGGAGGGAGGGAGGGAGGGAGGGGGAGAGAGGAGGGAGGGAGGGAGGTGGGTAGGTAGGTAGGTAGGTAGGTAGGTAGGGAGGTAGGGGGGAGAGAGGAGGGAGGGAGGGAGGTGGGAGGTAGGGGGGAGAGAGGAGGGAGGGAGGGAGGGAGGAGGTGGGTAGGTAGTTAGGCAGGTAGGTAGGTAGGGAGGGAGGGAGGGAGGTGGGTAGGTAGGTAGGTAGGTAGGGAGGGAGGGAGGGAGGGAGGGAGGGAGGGAGGGAGGGGGAGAGAGGAGGGAGGGAGGGAGGGAGGGAGGTGGGTAGGTAGGTAGGTAGGTAGGGAGGGAGGGAGGGAGGGAGGGAGGGAGGGGGAGAGAGGAGGGAGGGAGGGAGGTGGGTAGGTAGGGAGGGAGGGAGGGAGGGAGGGAGGGAGGGAGAGAGAGGAGGGAGGGAGGGAGGTGGGTAGGTAGGTAGGTAGGTAGGTAGGTAGGCAGGTAGGTAGGTAGGTAGGTAGGTAGAGAGGGAGGGAGGGAGGGAGGGAGGGAGGGTGGGAGAGAGGTAGGGAGGGAAAGAGGATGGGAGGAGGGGGGAGAGGTAAAAGAAGACCTGCTTGCTTTCATTTGAGGAATCTTAAGGTGATTCCAGTGGTTATCCTGGGTTTGGTGTGTGTGAGTGCTCTGACTGTGTGCCCTCCATCCCGCTGCCCCGCTCACACAATGGAGAGCTGTATGACCTAGTGAGGAATGCAGTGAGATGGCAGGGCAGTGGGGAAAAGAGGGAGGGGTGGGTGGGTGTTAGGGAAGTGGAAGGAGGAAGGGTGGTAGGTAAGGCGGCCGGGGGGAAGGTTGGGGTTGGGTATGAAGACTCAGTACTGGAGGTAGGGAAAGAAGGGGAGAGGGAAGGGAGGGAGGGAGGGGAGAGGGAAGGGAGGGAGGGAGGGAGGAAGGGAGGGAAGAGGGAGGGAGGGAGGGAGGGAGGGAGGAAGGGAGGGAGGGAGGGAGGGAGGGAGGGAGGGAGGAAGGGAGGGGAGGGAGGGAAATAAGGGGAGAGGGAAGGGAGGGAGGGAGGGAGGGGAGAGGGAAGAGAGGGAGGGAAGGGAGGGGAGAGGGGAGGGAGGGAGGGAGGGAGGGGAGAGGGAAGGGAAGGGAGGGAGGGGAGAGGGAAGGGAGGGAGGGAGGGAGGGGGAGAGGGAAGGGAGGGAGGGAGGGAGGGAGGGAGGGAGGGAGGAAGGGAAGGGAGGGAGAGAGGGAGGGAGGGAGGGAGGGAAGAGGGAAGGGAGGGAGGGAGGGAGGAAGGGAAGGGAGGGAGGGAGGGAGGGAGGGGAGGGAGGGAAATAAGGGGAGAGGGAAGGGAGGGAGGGAGGGAGGGAGGGAGGGAGGGAGGGGAGGGAGGGAAATAAGGGGAGAGGGAAGGGAGGGAGGGAAATAAGGGGAGAGGGAAGGGAGGGAGGGAGGGAGGGAGGGAAAGGAGCGGTAAGGGGACAGGGGGTACGAGTGGGGTATGTAGGTATGAGAACTAGGAGGTATAGGTGGAGGGAGGGAGGGAGGGGTAAGGGTGGGGTGAGGTGAGGTACGTTTGAGCACTTTAAGGTAGGGAAGTAGGTAAGGGTGGGGTATGTATCTATGACAACTGGGCGGTAAGGAAAAGAGGGAGGGAGGGATAGAGTTAGAGAGGAAGGGGGAAGGGAAGGGAGGGGGTGGCATGTCTTTCATTGACTCCAGTGTGTGAGGAGAGGAGGCTCCCGTGGTCTACAGGGTGAATAGGTCTCTGTGAGGCAGGCTGCCCAGTCAGGAGAGAGCAGAGGGGGGACTGAGAGGGGACAAAGAGGGGACAGAGAGGGGACTGAAGGGGGACAGAGAGGGGACTAAAGAGGACAGAGAGGGGACTGAGAGGAGACAGAGAGGGGACTAAAGAGGACAGAGAGGGGGCTGAAGGGGGACAGAAAGGGGACAGAGAGGGGACTGAAAGGGGACTGAGAGGGGGAGTAAGAGGAGTGTAGGGCTGGAACAAAAGATTGCACTCAGAGTAGATGGTTGGCCACCCTTGTTGTTTCCCTATCTGTTTTAATGAGAACCAGACCCTTACTACTACAGCTCTGTGTCTCTGTGTTGCATCACAATCTGGAATCACTTATAATTCATGGTGACAGGCTGACAACACTGAGACAACAGACTCTGGTGTGGTGGATTCCCCCTACATGACATGTGCTGCCCACAGATACAGCCGGCCGGCTGCTTGCACACCGACATCTTCCTCTGCCAAGATACAGCGTGTTTAGTGACATACGGTTGGCTTTGAGTTGCTTGTGTTTTTGTGGAGAAGGTTGTGAGTTTAAGCCCCACTCGGGGCAGAGCAGATTACACTGCTCTGTGAGGTACATACTGCACAGGAAGACAGGAAAGCAGGAAGACACAGGAAGACAGGAAGACACAGTAAGACACAAAGACAGGAAGATAGGAAGACACAAAGACTGGAAGAGACAGTAAGACACAAAGACAGGAAGACAGGAGGACACAGGAAGACACAGGAAGACAGGCAGATAGGAAAACAAGAAGACTCAGTTAGACAGGAAGACAGTAAGACACAAAGACAGGAAGACAGGAAGATGGGAAGACAGGAAGACACAGGAAGATAGGAAGACACAGGAAGACAGGAAGACAGTAAGACACAAAGACGGGAAGATGGGAAGATGGGAAGACAGGAAGACACAGGAAGACAGGAAGACACAGTAAGACAGGAAGACACAGTAAGACAGGAAGATGGGAAGACAGGAAGACAGGAAGACACAGGAAGACAGGAAGACACAGTAAGACACAGGAAGACACAAAGACAGGAAGACAGGAAGACACAGGAAGACACAAAGACAGGAAGACAGGAAAAGACAGGAAGACACAGGAAGACAAGAAGACAGGAAATCAGGTGACTTATCAGGTGAAACAGACAAGACATAGCATTCTGGAGAGGTTATAAGGACACTTCTGACCTGTAAATCGACTAACCCTACCTTTAACAAAACCCTTGAACCTAATCCTAACCCATACCATAACCTTAACCTAATTTTGACCAATTCTGAAATTAAATATCGTTTTGCAGGTCAGGAATGTCGATATAGCCTTTTCCTTATTATTCACTCAGAAATATATGAAGAAAAACCCAAAAATGCTGAAGTGATTTCTTAGAATACAGAAATACTGATACATTGTTTACCGTTGAAAAAAGGACGGAGAGATATCGTGTGTGTGTGTGTGTCTGTGTGTGACACACAATGATGTCTGCGTGATTTATATGAGAGTGAACCTACTCTACCAAACATGCATCGTCTATGCATCTGTAATTATGATGTCGCCCCCTTGTGGAAGGAATGCAGGAATGCACCACTCTACTCTCACTGGCTGACGACGCTCCACAAAATCCTATCAGCAAAACAGCCCAAATCCCGTAAAGCACCTTAACAATGGACAATTATTAACGGACTCATGGAGGTCTACCACTGAATACAAAGAGATTCAGAGGGCTTAAGGTGTGTCTTTCAACAGTTCTTCAGACCTCATAGACCGGGACTGTATCATAGGACACTTTACACACACCATACTGTTACAGACTTAACTTTCACAAACCTTATTGCTGTGAGGTGGCTGACCAGACCTTCAGGAGCAATGATCAAAATTCACATTGAGTCTCAACAAAATCCTGTGGGTCTGGTTAAAGTGCTTCTTCTGAGTTGCTTGGTGTGTGTGTGTGTGTGTGTGTGTGTGTGTGTGTGTGTGTGTGTGTGTGTGTGTGTGTGTGTGTGTGTGTGTGTGTGTGTGTGTGTGTGACGTTAAGACATGCAGTATGACATTAAGACATGCAGTATGACATTAAGACGTGCAGTAAGACATTAAGACGTGCAGTATGACATTAAGACGTGCAGTATGACATTAAGACATGCAGTAAGACATTAAGACAAGCAGTATGACATTAAGACATGCAGTATGACATTAAGACGTGCAGTATGACATTAAGACGTGCAGTATGACATTAAGTATGACATTAAGACATGCAGTATGACATTAAGACGTGCAGTATGACATTAAGTATGACATTAAGACATGCAGTATGACATTAAGACATGCAGTATGACATTAAGACGTACAGTATGACATTAAGACGTGCAGTATGACATTAAGTATGACATTAAGACATGCAGTATGACATTAAGACATGCAGTATGACATTAAGACATGCAGTATGACATTAAGACAAGCAGTATGACATTAAGACAAGCAGTATGACATTAAGACAAGCAGTATGACATTAAGACAAGCATTATGACATTAAGACAAGCAGTATGACATTAAGACAAGCAGTATGACATTAAGACATGCAGTATGACATTAAGACAAGCAGTATGACATTAAGACAAGCAGTATGACATTAAGACATGCAGTAAGACATTAAGACATGCAGTATGACATTAAGACAAGCAGTAAGACATTAAGACAAGCAGTATGACATTAAGACATAGAGTATGACATTAAGACAAGCAGTATGACATTAAGACAAGCAGTATGACGATAAGACATAGAGTATGACATTAAGTATGACATTAAGGCGTGCAGTATGACATTAAGTATGACATTAAGACATGCAGTATGACATTAAGACATAGAGTATGACATTAAGACATGCAGTATGACATTAAGACATGCAGTATGACATTAAGACATGCAGTATGACATTAAGACATAGAGTATGACATTAAGACAAGCAGTATGACATTAAGACATAGAGTATGACATTAAGACATAGAGTATGACATTAAGTATGACATTAAGGCGTGCTTTCAAACTGTAAGGTTTACTCAGTTACTAAGGTATTTTCCTCAGCCTACACCAACGCCTAGCACATATCTGAGGTTGGAAACGACAGGTGGAAGAACTTTAAATAACAACACAAGCACAGTTGTCCATATTGTATACATTTATATTTGAGTCATTTAGCAGACACTCTTATCCAGAGCCAGTGATAGTAGTGAGCGATTACATTTTACTACTGTTTGTGTTTAGACGGTAGCAGGTAGCAAAACACCAGAGAGTGAATGTAGTCAGTCAGTCAGTCAGCCAGTCAGTCAGTCAGTCAGTCAGTCAGCCAGTCAGTCAGCCAGTCAGTCAGCCAGTCAGTCAGTCAGCCAGTCAGTCAGTCAGCCAGTCAGTAAGTCAGTCAGTCAGTCAGAGAGAGACTAAGAGGTATAATTTACATAACACTATGCTGCTAGTCTGTGAGTCACACCTCTTTTAGGCTGTGAAATTAAGAACAAACTAATTAACAAAGACACTGTGTGTGTGTGTGTGTGAGTGCGTGGGCACAATGATATTTGTGTGAGTCAACCCGTACTGTGACATAACAGTCCACCTGTCACTTCCTGACCGTAGAAATATGTTATTTTCTATGGTAGAGTAGGTCAGGGCGTGACAGGATTTTTTTTCTTCTTCTATGTTTTCTATTTCTATGTTTAGGTTCTAGTTTTGTAATTCTATGTTGGGGTTTTGTTTGGGATGATCTCCAATTAGAGGCAGCTGGTCCTCGTTGTCTCTAATTGGAGATCATACTTAAGTAGGGGTTTTTCCACCTGGGTTTTGTGGGTGATTAATTTTGAGTTGTGTACGTGTTCATCTCTGCGTCACGGTTTGTTGTTTTTTTCATTCAGTGTATTTATGTATTGCATAGTTTCACAGTATAAATAAAATGTGGAACGACACACACGCTGCACTTTGGTCCGCACCGCCTTTCGACAGCCGTGACAACACCTGTAATCTGTACAACATTCCTCTCCTCTCTGGGGCCACACCTCCAACTATTAGACGTAGGAGTATTCCAGTCTGGGAGAGAGTATTGATGGCTGTCTCGTAGGAGTATTCCAGTCTGGGAGAGAGTATTGATGGCTGTCTCGTAGCAGTATTCCAGTCTGGGAGAGAGTATTGATGGCTGTCTCGTAGGAGTATTCCAGTCTGGGAGAGAGTATTGATGGCTGTCTCGTAGCAGTATTCAAGTCTGGGAGAGAGTATTGATGGTTGTCTCGTAGGAGTATTCCAGTCTGGGAGAGAGTATTGATGGCTGTCTCGTAGGAGTATTCCAGTCTGGGAGAGAGTATTAATGGCTGTCTCGTAGCAGTATTCCAGTCTGGGAGAGAGTATTAATGGCTGTCTCGTACCAGTGTTCCAGTCTGGGAGAGAGTATTGATGGCTGTCTCGTAGCAGTATTCCAGTCTGGGAGAGAGTATTGATGGCTGTCTTGTACCAGTATTCCAGCCTGGGAGAGAGTATTGATGGCTGTCTTGTACCAGTATTCCAGTCTGGGAGAGAGTATTGATGGCTGTCTTGTACCAGTATTCCAGTCTGGGAGAGAGTATTGATGGCTGTCTCGTACCAGTACCAGAGAAAGAGAGAGAGAGAGTTCTGTCACTACACAGATCTGTCATTTATAAAAGAGTGGCACTAATTGTAGTCAAAGCTGTACAGGAAAGCTGTCTAGAGATTTTAGATGAGAGAGAGTGACAGAGAGAGTGACAGAGAGAGTGACAGAGAGAGTGACAGAGAGAGACAGAGAGAGTGACAGAGAGAGTGACAGAGAGAGTGACAGAGAGAGAGACAGAGAGAGAGACAGAGAGAGTGACAGAGAGAGTGACAGAGAGAGTGACAGAGAGAGTGACAGAGAGAGTGACAGAGAGAGTGACAGAGAGAGTGACAGAGAGAGTGACAGAGAGAAAGGAAGAAGGAGATACTATGTGAGGCCAGTGTGAATCTATAGAGAAAAAGAGAATATCTGCTCACTATTTCGCTGCTCTCAAATATGACACGCTGACAAAGCTTAGATGATACAATCCCTGTCCAATCAGAGTTCATTTACACAGTCGCAAAGCTGTGTCTGTATTAAGAAGCAGATTGCTGAACAACATTGTATCACTTATTCAGAAACTAGGGCAGAATAATTAGTCTGTAGCTACAGGATATACCTTTTGGTGATTAAACCCCAAATTGATATTTTCTAAATAATCACACATATTCCTCACATTCTTTTCTTCACCTGAAGTGATTTTTTTTACTCAAGTCAACTTCCATTTACCTGTATACCAAAAGGAAAAAAAGACGACTCTATTCACTTGGAACCTGAACCTTTCACTGGACACATTAACAACTGGCCATTCTGAATTACCAATAGAAGAAAACAAACACAATGGTGATCTGTCTCACTAACGCAGCCTGGGTGTTTAGAATGGTTGGGATATTTCAAGAGAGAGGAGGGGAGAGAGAGACGGGGGGGAGAGAGAGAGAGAGAGAGAGAGAGAGAGAGGGGAGAGAGAGAGAGAGAGAGAGAGAGAGAGAGAGGGGGAGTATTTACAGTATTTGTCAATTTTTAAGAAGAAGAAACAACAAAACTGTACTGAATAGTCAGAACCAGAGAAGAAGAACATATCTGAGCCCAAACAGAAAGACAAATCTAACTCTTCTGCATCTGTCCTCTTTCATCTAAAACGGCGGAAATGTGGCTGACTCCCTCTGTGATCTGCATGTGAGACAGACAGACAGACAGACAGACAGACAGACAGACAGACAGACAGACACAACAGCTTAGTCAATCTGTCTTCCATGTCAGCTGAAAGGCAGGAAGCATTGCCCAGCCCACTACTGCTGCTGTCTTTCCTCTAGCCGTCTGAGGCCTGCGTGTTAGATTAGGAGCTCTGGTGAGAAAGAACTGTTTAATGACTGACTGCTCCGCTCTGCTCTGCTAGACAGTCAGCTGCTTGCACTGTGGCTACAGGAACTATTCCAATACTATAGATACTAGCTGTAGATACTAGCTGTATGTACTAGCTGAGATACTAGCTGTATATACTAGCTATATGTACTAGCTATAGATACTTGCTGTAGATACTAGCTATATGTACTAGCTATAGATACTTGCTGTAAATACTAGCTATATGTACTAGCTATAGATACTTGCTGTATGTACTAGCTGTAAATACTAGCTGTAGATACTAGCTGTAAATACTAGCTGTATATACTAGCTGTATGTACTAGCTGTATGTACTAGCTGTAGATACTAGCTGTAGATACTAGCTGTAGATGCTAGCTGTAAATAATAGCTGTATATACTAGCTGAATGTACTAGCTGAATGTAGTAGCTGTAGATACTAGCTGTAAATACAAGCTGTAAATACTAGCTGTATGTACTAGCTGAATGTACTAGCTGTATGTACTAGCTGAATGTACTAGCTGTATGTACTAGCTGAATGTACTAGCTGTAAATACTAGCTGTATGTACTAGCTGAATGTACTAGCTGTATGTACTAGCTGAATGTACTAGCTGTATATACTAGCTGTATGTACTAGCTGTATGTACTAGCTGTAGATACTAGCTGTAAATACTAGCTGTAGATACTAGCTGTAGATTCTAGCTATATGTACTAGCTGTATGTACTAGCTGTATGTACTAGCTGTAAATACTAGCTGTATATACTAGCTATATATACTAGCTGTATGTACTAGCTGAATGTAGTAGCTGTAGATACATGCTGTAGATACTAGCTGTAGATACTAGCTATATGTACTAGCTGTATGTACTAGCTGAATGTAGTAGCTGTAGATACATGCTGTAGATACTAGCTGTAGATACTAGCTATATGTACTAGCTGTATGTACTAGCTGAATGTAGTAGCTGTAGATACATGCTGTAGGTACTAGCTGTAGATACTAGCTATATGTACTAGCTGTATGTACTAGCTGAATGTAGTAGCTGTAGATACATGCTGTAGATACTAGCTGTAGATACTAGCTATATGTACTAGCTGTATGTACTAGCTGAATGTAGTAGCTGTAGATACTAGCTGTAGATACTAGCTGGATGTAGTAGCTGTAGATACTAGCTGTAGATACTAGCTGTAGATACTAGCTGAATGTAGTAGCTGTAGATACATGCTGTAGATACTAGCTATATATACTAGCTGTATGTACTAGCTGAATGTAGTAGCTGTAGATACATGCTGTAGATACATGCTGTAGATACTAGCTATATATACTAGCTGTATGTACTAGCTGAATGTAGTAGCTGTAGATACATGCTGTAGATACTAGCTGTATGTACTAGCTGTAGATACTAGCTGTAGATACTAGCTGTAGATACTAGCTGAATGTAGTAGCTGTAGATACATGCTGTAGATACATGCTGTAGATACTAGCTATATATACTAGCTGTATGTACTAGCTGAATGTAGTAGCTGTAGATACATGCTGTAGATACATGCTGTAGATACTAGCTATATATACTAGCTGTATGTACTAGCTGAATGTAGTAGCTGTAGATACATGCTGTAGATACTAGCTGTATGTACTAGCTGTAGATACTAGCTGAATGTAGTAGCTGTAGATACATGCTGTAGATACATGCTGTAGATACTAGCTATATATACTAGCTGTATGTACTAGCTGAATGTAGTAGCTGTAGATACATGCTGTAGATACTAGCTGTATGTACTAGCTATATGTAGTAGCTGTAGATACTAGCTGTAGATACATGCTGTAGATACATGCTGTAGATACTAGCTGAATGTAGTAGCTGTAGATACTAGCTGTAGATACATGCTGTAGATACATGCTGTAGATACTAGCTGAATGTAGTAGCTGTAGATACTAGCTGTAGATACATGCTGTAGATACTAGCTGAATGTAGTAGCTGTAGATACTAGCTGTAGATACATGCTGTAGATACTAGCTTTAGATACTAGCTGTAGATACTAGCTGAATGTAGTAGCTGTAGATACTAGCTGTAGATACTAGCTGTAGATACTAGCTGTATGTACTAGCTATATGTAGTAGCTGTAGATACTAGCTGGAGTTTTTCCTGGTCTGGTGACACGGTGAGGAGAAACTATTGACCCCGTGACCTATCTCATAGATAAATCATGTCCATTTGCCCATTTTTTCCGGTGATCTCCTTCCCAAATCCACACTATTCTTTTATCAGCATTTGATTTTGTTCCCTACAGGTTTGTGGCCTGGTAGCCATGTGAGTTAGCCGGAGCAGGCTCTTTCTGAATGAGTCTGGGTGAGAAAACAGAGAGCTATTTAACACAGCCAGGTTAGTCAGTCTAATGTTGTCAAACCAATCTGACACTGGCTGATTAAAGCACATGATGGTGCAGGGAAGGCAGGGGCACTGTCGACCGGGCTCCCCCACTGAGAAGTCAGGTGGTGAGGTGGTGTGAGGTGGTGCATTGGCGGTTTGGTTCCACCCTCCACACACACACACACACACACACACACACACACACACACACACACACACACACACACACACACACACACACGTGCACGAACATTCCAGATAAGAAATCTGTAAACCCACTCAACTTTCAAACTTCTCTGATCCTATTTTACTCGATGAATAAATCCAATATTTAGTTTCACAGTAAATGAAATAAACCTAGGTCCAGGAAAAGTTTGGTGGGTAGTGAGGTCCGTTTGAGTACCACAAGGAAGAATGGTGGAGCCTTGGTTAGAATATCCTCTGTCCATTGTAGGGTAACTTCCATGATCAATCCAACATTAACTAGATCAAAGTAGCCTGTGTGGAGAAAGAGGTTTCTGTTTCTATGTTTCCTAAACTGAAGGAAATGACTCTGTACTCCCAGAGGAGAGGAGGCAGGAGAGGAGGCAGGAGAGGAGGCAGGAGAGGAGGCAGGAGAGCACAAGTCCTCTCTGTATTCTAGAGAAGAAAAACACTGCCGTCCTGGATTGTGCGTCCCAAATAACACCCTATTCCCTATATAGTACACTACTTCAAAAGTAGTGAACCACCTTATTCCCTATATAGTACACTACTTCAAAAGTAGTGAACCATATAAGGAATGGGGTGTAAATTGGGACTCATTTTCAGTGTTTTACCGGGGCTGAAAATACCACAGTGGTTTTTTAACTTGTCTGGGGAAAGTATAATATTTTAGGGCAAATATTTCCAGTCAGCAACCTTAGATATTGATTTTCGCTGTCCAATCAGTACTTGACTCTTTCTTCACACAGCCTTTTGGAGGCTTTATAACTCCGATGTCTCACACTATCCTGCCGACCCCAACCAAACTGTGTTGGCTCAGATCATTTATTTTCACATTGTCCGTTTCAGAACGATTCCAATAACAGGTCATCTTAGTACAGTTCGGTTTGACTCGGCTCAGCTCGGGTTGGCTTGGCTCAGCTCGGTTTGGCTCTGCTCAGTTCGGTTTGTCTCGGCTCAGCTCGGGTTGGCTTGGCTCAGCTCGGTTTGGCTCTGCTCAGTTCAGTTTAACTCGGCTCAGCTCGGGTTGGCTTGGCTCAGCTCGGTTTGGCTCGGCTCAGTTCGGTTTGGCTCGGCTCAGCTCGGTTTGGCTCAGTTCGGTTTGGCTCGGCTCAGTTCGGTTTGACTCGGCTCAGCTCGGGTTGGCTTGGCTCAGCTCGGTTTGGCTCGGCTCAGTTCGGTTTGCCTCGGCTCAGCTCGGTTTGGCTCGGTTCAGTCCGGTTTGGCTCGGCTCAGCTCGGTTTGCCTCCGCTCAGCTCGGTTTGGCTCGGTTCAGTCCGGTTTGGCTCAGCTCAGCTCGGTTTGGCTCGGCTCAGCTCGATTTGGCTCAGCATAGTGTGAAATGCTCTATTTATAGAGCTCACACTCTTACCCCTGAGTAGTACTGTATCATCCAGTCTGTTTCCCAGTCAGTCAAGTCAGACTCTTGTCTGTCTGTCTGTGTGGAAAGGGATAGGAAAGAGGCTATCTAGTCAGTAAGAGGTCAGTTGCACAACTGAATGCGTTCAACCAAAATGTGTCTTCCACATTTAACCCCTCTGAATCAGGAGGCCAGTGTATTGTGTTTCTGGCCAGACTGGGGCTTCTTTGAGTGCCACTCTTTCGGGTTATTCAGCCCTTTTGGCAACAGACCATACACTACGCCTCTCTCTCTCCCCCTCCCTCCTTCCACCCCCCTCTCAGCCCTCTCATCCTCCTCTCCAGCACAGTAGTAGGGGGTCCATCAGCCAGCACATTTACTGTACAGTAAATACGCAGAAGAAAGAGAGTAAGAGAAAAAGAGACAGGGAGAGAGAACAGGCAGGGAGAGAGAACAGACAGGGAGAGAGAAGAGACAGGGAGAGAGAAGAGACAGGGAGAGAGAACAGGCAGGGAGAGAGAAGAGACAGGGAGAGAGAAGAGACAGGGAGAGAGAAGAGACAGGGAGAGAGAACAGGCAGGGAGAGAGAAGAGACAGGGAGAGAGAAGAGACAGGGAGAGAGAGACAGGCAGTGAGAAGAGACAGGGAGAGAGAAAGAGACAGGGAGGGAGAAAGAGACAGGGAGAGAGAAGAGAGGGAGAGAGAAGAGACAGGGAGGGAGAAGTGACAGGGAGAGAGAACAGGCAGGGAGAGAGAAGAGAGGGAGAGAGAAGAGACAGGGAGGGAGAGAGAGCTGGAGAGAGAAGAGACAGGGAGAGAGAACAGGCAGGGAGAGAGAAGAGACAGGGAGAGAGAGACAAGGAAAGAGAGAAGAGACAGGGAGAGACAGGGAGAGAGAGAGAGAGAGAGAGAGACATAGCCTTGCTATTGAGAAAGGCCACCATAGGCAGACCTGGCTCTTAAGAGAAGACAGGCTATGTGCACACTGCCCACAAAATGAGGTGGAAACTGAGCTGCACTTCCTAACCTGCCAAATGTATGACCATATTAGAGACACATATTTCCCTCAGATTACACAGATCCACAAAGAATTCGAAAAAACAAACCCGATTTTGATAAACTCCCATATCTACTGGGTGAAATACCACAGTGTGCCATCACAGCAGCAAGATTTGTGACCTGTTGCCACAAGACAAGGTCAACCAGTGAAGAACAAACACAATTGTAAATACAACCCATATTTATGCTTATTTATTTTCCCTTTTGTACTTTAACCATTTGTACATCGTTACAACAATGTATATGTACATAATATGACATTTGTGATGTCTTTATTCTTTTGGATCTTCTGTGAGTGTAATGTTTACTGTAATTTTTTTTGTTTATTTCACTTTGGTTTATTATCTACTTCACTTGTTTTGGCAATGTTAACATATGTTTCCCATGACAATAAAGCCCCTTGAATTGAATTTAAATTGAGAGAGACAGGAAGAGGGAGAGACAGGGTTGAGAGATAGTGAGAGAGAAAGAGACAGGGAGAGAGAGAGAGACAGGAAAAGAGAGAGTGTGTAGAGAGAGAGAGAGTGAGTGAGAGCGTGAGAGAGCGAGTAAGTGTGAGAGAGTATGAGAGTGAGAGAGAGAGAAAGAGAGAGACAGACAGTAGGGTCTGGGTTCAAGCAATCTACAGCTGCAACAGGGTCATTTCTCTGCAGTCACAGCACTCTCCTCACGCCACCCCCCACCACATCACTCTCCTCTATCCTCACTCCCTCACCCTTCCGCCCTCTCCTCTCTTCTCACAGAAGCCTGTAATCGTACTGTAATAGTATAGTCTTATTCAGGATGCACAAGCTAAATAATTATGACATTGTTGAAATGGCTACATGAACTTGGAAAGGGCCTTCTGCATGTCAAAACTAAAATCAAATTCATTGTGTAACAGAGATATGAACATATGAACATAAGAACCATCAAGGCTAGACAGTTGTAGGATCTTAATTTGATCACTCTTTTGTTACTGAGAGTTTTTCCTGCCAGCAGGAAATATATACTAGTTGTGTATTCAAGGTTTAAATAGGCTTCTAAAGTTTATAATTTGGACTTTCCATAACAGAAAATGTATCAACCCCTACAAAAAATGTCCATTAATTATAATCTGCATAATAATTCACATTTCCTGTTTCTGCAGGATTATTTTCTCATCAGACCTACTCTATATCTATGAGAGATACTCTGAGATTTAACCCTCATAATTGCTGATGTACTTCCCCAAAAGGACATGATTGACGACCTACTGCACTTCACTTCAATTATTCCAACATTGACTCTGGTCTGGAGGGGGAAGCAAGACAGTCCATATGATGGAGGAAGCTAGTATACCACATCACATGGTCTGATCATGGCATTCCTTGATACCATGCTACCAAACAATAAGCATACAGTAGAGGACATGTGCAGGTTTATTGGTCTGTCAGACACTGTCCCTCATCTTATGGCAGGCAGCAATGTAGTGCGCTGCCAACACACAGCTCTCTGCGTCCTCCCCCAACAGGACGGGTAGCATATCCTCATCAGAGAGGTCTTTGAAACCTTGAATAAGGGTTTCAAATTTAGGGAAATTACACTCTCTAATTGTTTTATATTTTTGACATTTTGTCAGGGAATGCAGGTCTGTCTCAGGTTCTGCTGTGGTGCAGTGGTTGCACAGCCTTTCCTCTACAGGGAGCCAGGTTTTCCTGTGTCTACCCTTCTCAATGGCAAGGCTGTGCTCACTGAGCTGTGCTCACTATGCCATGGTGTACTGTCGATTTAGGGCTAGATAGCACTGCATTTTGCTTTGTGCTTGTGCTTGTGCTTCCCAATAATCAATGTAGATTTGTTTTGATTGTGTTGCAATTTGGTTTATTCTGATTGATTGGATGTTCTGGTCCTGAGGCTTTAGTATGTTAGTAGAACAGGTTTGTGAACTCAGAACTCTTGCAAGTGGACCCCACACCTCGCTGCCATAAAGTGCAATTGGTTCAATGACACATTCAATTAGTTTTAGCCAAATTTGAATAGGTATTTCAATTTGAATTTGTTTTTAATGGCGTAGAATGCCCTGCGTGCTTTCTCTCGAGCTTTCTCTCTCAGTTCATTCACTGCCTCATTAAGCTGTCCAGTTGAGCTTATTTTTAAACCTAAGTAATTGTAGTGTGTACAGTACTCTATATATTTTGTACCAATTGAGAACTTTGGTTTAATTCCCTGAGATCTGGATCTTCTCTGTAAAATCATTATTTTAGTCTTTTTGGGGTTTACTGCCAGGGCCCAGGTCTGGCAGTACTGCTCTAGCAGGTCCAGGCTATGCTTTTTTGGTTCTGAGTGTACATTTATAGAATTTTAAAGCCTCACAGTAATGAAGTTGTAATTCACCATTATTTGGGTCTCTGTGCATTTGGTTAGATAGTGGTCTAAGTTTTTTCCTTATAATTTTACAATCTGCATCAAACCAGTTGTCATCTGTGGTATTTTTTGTTTTGTTTTTTATCAATTTCAGTTGTGCTTCTTTTGTCGTTTGCCTGAATATATAGTTGATGTTTTTTACTGCTAGATTGATGCCTTCTTTACTGTGAGTGAATGTGGTATTCAGAAAGTTATCTAAGAGTGTTTGGATATTTTGGTTACAGGTTGCTTTCTGGTATTCTTCTGTGCTGTTTTGGGCCCATCTGTATGAATTTCTGATGTTGTACAGCTTACTGGGCTGTGAATGTGTGGTTGTTTCCATGTCTGTTCTTTTGAGGAACAACGTAATTTGGCTGTGACAGAGGTGTTAGTGGCTTGACAGTGAATGAGCTGAGAGAGAAAGGGTCATTGTCTGTAATCATATAGTCTACTGTGCTGTGGCCAAGATGTGAGCAATAGGTGATTAAGACAGTTAGAAACGGTATAGCCTGTAATAAAGCTGTCCCCTCGTGTGGTCGTTAGATCAAGTGTTTCTAGTGTGCTGATACCACAGGTAAACTCTCTAAGGTAGAGTCCAAAAGAACAAGACAAGACAAGACAAGGACCCATGACCAGGCAGTGACTGCCTGTATGTGTGGGATCATCTCCAACTGCTGAATCCAGTACAGCAAATGTTTGGCTAGCATTTTAAACTCCAGTTAGAGAGGAAGCACCTTCCGTGGCTTGTACACACTCTGTCTGTCTGTCTGTCTGTCTGTCTGTCTGTCTGTCTGTCTGTCTGTCTGTCTGTCTGTCTGTCTGTCTGTCTGTCTGTCTGTCTGTCTGTCTGTCTGTCTGTCTGTCTGTCTGTCTCTGTAATATTAAAATAATAAGAATCAAAATTGTCAACGGGAAAACAGTAGCAACAATAACGAAGAATAAAAATAACCACACATTGAACAATAAGCTTCTCTCTCACTGTATCTCTCTCTCTCTCTCTCTCTCTCTCACTGTCTCTCTCTCTCTCTCTCTCTCTCTCTCGTCGATCTCTCTTTCACACACACATATGGTCAGGTAAATGATTTGATCTGAGCTCTCAACTTCAATTTCTTGTCTGTCTGTGACATGACAGTAGCCATGGCAGAAGCTCTGTTATTCAGAGTATATGTAGTCCGACATACTGTAGAAAGGGAACCATCCTCTGTTGCAGAGCACAGCCAGGTTCATTTCAGAAACTTTGAGGAGTCTATTTTTGAGTTCTGCCCTTTACCAGAACGAGTGGAAAAGACATTAGACAAGCTGAAGTGCTTTGTGTTGTTGTCAGAAAGGGGCTTACAGACAGTCACCCAGTTAAATGTTCTCTCTCCCTCTCTCTCTCTCTCTGCAGCAGTGTTACACTCCATGGCATCAGGCCTTGATCTTTCTATCTGACCGTGCCCAGTAATCAGACAAAGGAAAGCTCCTAGCACACACCGAGATAAAAAAACACAAGCAAAACAAGGAATGTGAAGGGAAAGGAATAAAGACATCTCTCCCTCATAATTAGACATCGCAATTCATCACAAGTCTCCCTCATAATTAGACATCGCAATTCATCACAAGTCTCCCTCATAATTAGACATCACAATTCATCACAAGTCTCCCTCATAATTAGACATCGCAATTCATCACAAGTCTCCCTCATAATTAGACATCACAATTCATCACAAGTCTCCCTCATAATTAGACATCACAATTCATCACAAGTCTCCCTCATAATTAGACATCGCAATTCATCACAAGTCTCCCTCATAATTAGACATCACAATTCATCACAAGTCTCCCTCATAATTAGACATCACAATTCATCACAAGTCTCCCTCATAATTAGACATCGCAATTCATCACAAGTCTCCCTCATAATTAGACATCACAATTCATCACAAGTCTCCCTCATAATTAGACATCACAATTCATCACAAGTCTCCCTCATAATTAGACATCACAATTCATCACAAGTCTCCCTCATAATTAGACATCACAATTCATCACAAGTCTCCCTCATAATTAGACATCGCAATTCATCACAAGTCTCCCTCATAATTAGACATCGCAATTCATCACAAGTCTCCCCTCATAATTAGACATCGCAATTCATCACAAGTCTCCCTCATAATTAGACATCGCAATTCATCACAAGTCTCCCTCATAATTAGACATCGCAATTCATCACAAGTCTCCCTCATAATTAGACATCACAATTCATCACAAGTCTCCCTCATAATTAGACATCACAATTCATCACAAGTCTCCCTCATAATTAGACATCACAATTCATCACAAGTCTCCCTCATAATTAGACATCACAATTCATCACAAGTCTCCCTCATAATTAGACATCACAATTCATCACAAGTCTCCCTCATAATTAGACATCACAATTCATCACAAGTCTCCCTCATAATTAGACATCACAATTCATCACAAGTCTCCCTCATAATTAGACATCGCAATTCATCACAAGTCTCCCTCATAATTAGACATCACAATTCATCACAAGTCTCCCTCATAATTAGACATCACAATTCATCACAAGTCTCCCTCATAATTAGACATCACAATTCATCACAAGTCTCCCTCATAATTAGACATCACAATTCATCACAAGTCTCCCTCATAATTAGACATCACAATTCATCACAAGTCTCCCTCATAATTAGACATCACAATTCATCACAAGTCTCCCTCATAATTAGACATCACAATTCATCACAAGTCTCCCTCATAATTAGACATCGCAATTCATCACAAGTCTCCCTCATAATTAGACATCGCAATTCATCACAAGTCTCCCTCATAATTAGACATCGCAATTCATCACAAGTCTCCCTCATAATTAGACATCCCAATTCATCACAAGTCTCCCTCATAATTAGACATCGCAATTCATCACAAGTCTCCCTCATAATTAGACATCGCAATTCATCACAAGTCTCCCTCATAATTAGACATCGCAATTCATCACAAGTCTCCCTCATGATTAGACATCGCAATTCATCACAAGTCTCCCTCATAATTAGACATCACAATTCATCACAAGTCTCCCTCATAATTAGACATCGCAATTCATCACAAGTCTCCCTCATAATAGACATCGCAATTCATCACAAGTCTCCCTCATAATTAGACATCGCAATTCATCACAAGTCTCCCTCATAATTAGACATCGCAATTCATCACAAGTCTCCCTCATAATTAGACATCGCAATTCATCACAAGTCTCCCTCATAATTAGACATCGCAATTCATCACAAGTCTCCCTCATAATTAGACATCGCAATTCATCACAAGTCTCCCTCATAATTAGACATCGCAATTCATCACAAGTCTCCCTCATAATTAGACATCACAATTCATCACAAGTCTCCCTCATAATTAGACATCGCAATTCATCACAAGTCTCCCTCATAATTAGACATCACAATTCATCACAAGTCTCCCTCATAATTAGACATCACAATTCATCACAAGTCTCCCTCATAATTAGACATCACAATTCATCACAAGTCTCCCTCATAATTAGACATCACAATTCATCACAAGTCTCCCTCATAATTAGACATCACAATTCATCACAAGTCTCCCTCATAATTAGACATCACAATTCTAGAACAAAGACTGAAATCATTGTAATTGTTAGAGGCCAGGAGTTTTCCTGACCACATGACCTGACCAGGAAACAAACAAACCCGTGTTAAAGTCTATAACTTGAGTCGAGAGTTTTTCCTGGTCGGATGACAAAAACTCCTGGTCTTGGCATTGGGACTGACGTAATTAGGTGGACAGACCCACATGAAAATATACTACAGTTTACTGTCAAATAGAATACTACAGTACTCACTATACAATTCTGTAGTGAAGCTCTCCCGAGTGGCGAGGCGGCCTAAGGCACTGCATCGCAGTGCTTGAGGCGTCATAAAGCCCCAGGTTCAATCTCAGGCTGTGTCCAATGAGGTGGAGCACAATTGGCCCAGCGTCGTCCGGGGTAGGGGACGGTTTGGTCGGCCGGGATTTCCTTGTCACATCGCGCTCTTGCGACTCCTTGTGTTGGGTTGGGCACCTGCAAGCTGACTACGGTCTCCAGCTGGACGGTGTTTCCTCTGACACATTGGTGCGGCTGGCTTCAGGGTTAAGCGGGCAGCGTGTCAAGAAGCTGTGTGGCTTGGCAGGGTTGTGTTTCAGAGGACACATGGCTCTCGACCTTCGCCTCTACTACAAACTATAGTATCCCTCGATCATGTGTAGTACTTTCTATAAAATGTTGAAGTGTACTGTAGAATAATCTAGTAAATACTACAGTATTATCTGGAGAAAAATAACTGTAGTAAATAGTGCAATAATGTCCATAAAAACACTAAAGTTCGCAAAAAACACTACACTTGTAACTATAGTTATACTATTGTATTTAATTACCATATACTCTGCCCATTCGCCTCCCCCAAATCCAAATTTGTGCCACTCATAAATTAGAAACCGACATGCCAAGAACATATACAGTAAGCCCTACAGGTTGTTAAAGATCTATCTGTTTATACCCCAGTCCTACCTACCTACAGGTTCTAGAACATCTATCTGTTTATACCCCAGTCCTACCTACCTACAGGTTCTAGAACATCTATCTGTTTATACCCCAGTCCTACCTACCTACAGGTTCTAGAACATCTATCTGTTTATACCCCAGTCCTACCTACCTACAGGTTCCAGAACATCTATCTGTTTATACCCCAGTCCTACCTACCTACAGGTTCTAGAACATCTATCTGTTTATACCCCAGTCCTACCTACCTACAGGTTCTAGAACATCTATCTGTTTATACCCCAGTCCTATCTACCTACTGGTTCTAGAACATCTATCTGTTTATACCCCAGTCCTTCGTACCTACAGGTTCTAGAACATCTATCTGTTTATACCCCAGTCCTACCTACCTACAGGTTCTAGAACATCTATCTGTTTATACCCCAGTCCTATCTACCTACTGGTTCTAGAACATCTATCTGTTTATACCCCAGTCCTTCGTACCTACAGGTTCTAGAACATCTATCTGTTTATACCCCAGTCCTACCTACCTACAGGTTCTAGAACATCTATCTGTTTATACCCCAGTCCTTCGTACCTACAGTTTATGGAAAATGTGCTCTTTTAGCATTTCTCCAGTAGGTTTCCTCAATGGAAAAGCCCCCACTTCTTTGTCAAAAAAAATAAATTAAACACCATAGTAAATAATAAAGCAGTTCCTCTTGCAGGAACTGCTGACACACTCCAGCCACATGAGGTCTAGCATTGTCTTGCATTAGGAGGAACCCAGGGCCAACCGCAACAGCATATGGTCTCACAAGGGGTCTGAGGATCTCATCTCGGTACCTAATGGCAGTCAGGCTACCTCTGGCGAGCACATGGAGGGCTGTGCGGCCCCCCAAAGAAATGCCACCCCACACCATGACTGACCCACCGCCAAACCGGTCATGCTGGAGGATGTTGCAGGCAGCAAAACGTTCTCCACGGCGTCTCCAGACTCTGTCACGTCTGTCACGTGCTCAGTGTGAACCTGCTTTCATCTGTGAAGAGCACAGGGCGCCAGTGGCGAAATTGCCAATCTTGGTGTTCTCTGGCAAATGCCAAATGTCCTGCACGGTGTTGGGCTGTAAGCACAACCCCCACCTGTGGACGTCGGGCCCTCATACCACCCTCATGGAGTCTGTTTCTGACCGTTTGAGCAGACACATGCACATTTGTGGCCTGCTGGAGGTCATTTTGCAGGGCTCTGGCAGTGCTCCTCCTGCTCCTCCTTGCACAAAGGCGGAGGTAGCGGTCCTGCTGCTGGGTTGTTGCCCTCCTACGGCCTCCTCCACGTCTCCTGATGTACTGGCCTGTCTCCTGGTAGCGCCTCCATGCTCTGGATACTAAGCTGACAGACACAGCAAACCTTCTTGCCACAGCTCGCATTGATGTGCTATCCTGGATGAGCTGCACTACCTGGGCCACTTGTGTGGGTTGTAGACTCCGTCTCATGCTACCACTAGAGTGAAAGCACCGCCAGCATTCAAAAGTGACCAAAACATCAGCCAGGAAGCATAGGAACTGAGAAGTGGTCTGTGGTCCCCACCTGCAGAACCACTCCTTTATTGGGGGTGTCTTGCTAATTGCCTATAATTTCCACCTGTTGTCTATTCCATTTGCACAAAAAGCATGTGAAATGTATTGTCAATCAGTGTTGCTTCCTAAGTGGACAGTTTGATTTCACAGAAGTGTGATTGACTTGGAGTTACATTGTGTTGTTTAAGTGTTCCCTTTATTTTTTTGAGCAGTGTATATATTAAAATGCAAAAACACAGTCATGGGAATCACAAATAAAATGTCACAAATCACCCAGAAAAACAGTTACATTCCTCCACAAATAATTCCCCAATCAATACTTTAAATTGCCCGAACAGCACCAGGACGTCCAGATGAAACGCATTTTGTAATTTCGTTCCAACAATATGGTGCATGAAAACTAAAAGCAGATTTACCTAGCTCGGATTTAGATTTACCTAGCTCGGATTTACCTAGCTCGGATTTACCTAGCTCGGATTTACCTAGCATTTACCTAGCTCGGATTTACCTAGCTCGGATTTACCTAGCTCGGATTTACCTAGCTCGGTGGAGACCCTAGGAACCTCAAGAGCTAACCAATCCTGTGAATGTGTTAGGCAACTAAGGTGTCTATACTTCATCAGCAAAGTTAGAAAAGACGGAAGTTTATGAAGTAGTGCCATGGAAATAAAAAAAAGGCAGTAATGTAGAGACTTACGGATCTTTAGCGAGATCCAGCCAACCTTTTGATACAAAATGCAGT
This sequence comes from Salmo trutta, assembly GCF_901001165.1. Taxonomy (NCBI): domain Eukaryota; kingdom Metazoa; phylum Chordata; class Actinopteri; order Salmoniformes; family Salmonidae; genus Salmo; species Salmo trutta. The sequence goes on from NW_021823071.1 coordinate 54,527, forward strand.
GATGAGTATCAAAACTGTCACCTGTAACAAAGGGCATTAATATCACATAAATCTACTAACAACATTTTTTCTGATAGATTTAGGCTGGTAGTTTAACTGGAGTGTGTGGTTTTAGTCTTCCTGTGATACAAATTATACTCTCTGTAATCACTTTCAACTACAGTACTTCTCCTGAACCTCCATTTCAAAATGAGGGTTTTCCTAAAGACTCATTGTCCACATATGTAGCAGCCAGCCAGAGTGGTAGATCTAGTTAAAACAACTGGCAGAAATTCTTCATCCCTAAGACACTAAAACTGGTCAGCTAATCAAATGGATTTTTTAAAGCAAATGAAGTATTTCAGCTAATCAAAGAGATTTTTTTAAAGCGTGGTATTTGAGCAAATCAAATGGATTTTCTAAAGCGTGGTATTTCATCTAATCTAAATAATTTTCTAAAGCGTGGTATTTCATGTAATCTAAATAATTTTCTAAAGCGTGGTATTTCAACTAATCAAATGGATTTTCTAAAGCGTGGTATTTCAGCTGATCAAAAAGATTTTTAAAGCGTGGAATTTCAGCTAACCAAAGGGATTTTCTAAAGCGTGGTATTTCATCTAATCTAAATAATTTTCTAAAGCGTGGTATTTCAGCTAATCAAATAGATTTTCTAAGGTGTAGTATTTCAGCAAATCTTGCTCACTCTGCATGGGAAAATCAAAACAGTTACTTGACAAAAAAAGACCATGGACACAAAGTAAGTAAACCCAATATACATTTTCTCTGACTCTTCTGGAGGGTTGGAGGGGCTTGGGGGAACGAAGGACAATAAACACACACATACACACACATTCCCTTAGCTAAAGGGTCTATAACAAAAGCAAATACCCCTTGGTGGTGTTTAGGTCCTAGTTGTATTAGCGACCAGCTGTTTTCCATTAGCAAAGCTTTGTGAAACTGCTAGCTTTCTCTTTCACAGGAATCCCAAACAAACGGACTCTTTCTCTGTTTGTCTCTGTGTCCGACCTCTCCCTGCGATGGCAGCGGTTCATCCAAACATTACCCATGGATACCAGACATCTTCTCTAACAGTGGGTCAACCCTAGAGACTGAGACCTCCCTGGTTCCTGGTCAGTGCTGTAGCTAGCTACAACTTAGATAAAACACGTGCTTATGTTCAATGATATTTAGTTGGATTAAGGGCATCTTTGTACAATATGTTCAATATGTCATAGCAGTCATTTTTGGATTGGAGTGGCTCTCAAAAACGAATTCGATACTTTCTTTTTACACCAGTCGGCTAAATCCGGGTCACACAGAGTGTTTCTGGGTCGTCTTTAACAAATATTCTTTGGAACAAAAGTATACACCCCATTTTACACATGGTTATGGGCTTAAAAAATAATAAGTCACCTTTACTAGGAAAGTCAGTTAAGAAGAAATTCTTGTTTACAATGACGGCCTAGGTACAGTGGGTACAACTGCCTTGTTCAGGGGCAGAATGCCAGATTTGTACCTTGTCAGCTCCAGGATTTGAACTTGCAAACCTTTCGGTTACGAGTCCAACGCTCTAACCACTAGGCTACCCTGCTGCCCCAAACCATGTCAGATATAGAGTTGAAACGTGTTCAATCTTGAGTTTGCATCCCAATACTACACTTTACGTACATCACAGAAGACTGAAATATAACAAAACTGTTTGACATAGAAACACTGGATTTTCTGCATAGAAATCAACACGTTTATTCATTATGAAATTGTGAAAAATATTAATAACATTCCACCCATGAGGCCACTAGAGGGCACTTTGGTCATTCTACTGCAGGAAAGGGGGTACCGAAGTAAGACCTGGGTCTGATACTCTCTGCTCAGACAATAACATCAGAATGCCCATAGCGCTATTATGCCATCACATTATGCTGAAGGAGCAGATCTATCATCCACCCAGAGAGCCCCAGTAATGGACCTACCACTGATCTATATCAGAGCCTATATTCACAAAGCTTCTCAGAGTAGGAGTGCTGATCTAGGATCAGGTTCCCCCTGTTTATATCATCTTATTGATTATGATCTAAAAGACAAAACTGATCATAGAACAGCCTTTCCTAAGACTCTTTGTGGACACACGCCCAGGTCCCCAAGCCTCAGAGACGCTCCACATAGAACTACCTCTAACCTCAGCTCTAGGATCAGATTCCCCCCTTGCTCCCAATCCTAAACCTTAATCATAAAACGAGTGGTAGCTGATCCTGGTTACCCAGCTCCATTGTGACTACTGAAATGTAATTAAATAAATCACATAAGTTATACTGTGTAACTTGTTGGCCGTCTTTTACATGTGGGTAACTTCTACCTAGAGGAGTGTCAGCCTGTGATGTGCTGTCTATGGTCCGTGGAGAACTGAGTTGAGACTGGCCTTTCATTTCCTGGTCTGCTGTGGTGTAGAGCCAACATGCAGACGCTGTCTGGTGCTTTTAACCGTGTCAATATTTGACTATAGCCCCGTAGGCGGGTATTTGAGCATTCTGTTGCCCCCCCAGGCTAGTTGATCCTACTCCTAGGCCCCCTCTAGCCTGTTTCTTTAGCAGTGGTTCCTCAGTTCTGGAGAAAATACCTTTTCCATTCCTGTTAGAGGATGAATGGCAGCTTTGTCCCACTCCCATCTGAGCCTCCATATTGAGTCTATGACCTTTTAGGAACCGCCCTCCATCCCTTCACCCTAAATACCCCAACCTAAACCCCTCCCTTCCTCTCCCTCCCGGCGTTAGAGACAGGAAGAGAGACATACTGGGCGGCCTTTGGAGATGCTTTGATACAGATGGTTGTGGTGGTGGTGGCACGGAGGGATGGTGGGGAGGTGAGGCGGTGGGAGTATGAGTAAGACCCAGGAGTCTGTGGATCCAACAATGGATGCTTAGTCCTCCAGGCATGACCAACTTCATTTGCTGCAGCAGCAGGAGGAGGAGGAGGAGGAGGAGGAGGAGAGGTGTAGAAGGCCTCTCTCTCTGCTTCCCCCAGCCGCTGCCTGCCTGTCCACAGTTCATTTCAGCACATTCTTGAACCCAGAGAGTTGTGTTTCAAATTCTCACACACACACATACACACACACACACACACACACACACACACACACACACACTGGCTGACACCTATTTAACACAATATCAGACTAACCTCTCAGAACCTGATGCTATTAGATTACGCCATACACAACACACCCATAACAAAAACTAAGAGTTGTCAGGATTGCTTACAGTAGATTTTTCAGGAAACACAAAGTAGAGGATTTCATTTTACATATTTTATTTTGCAATATGTTAATGCCATTGATATTGGAACAGACAAACTTCTGTACTGGCAAACTAAGAAATGCAATGGTTTGGTTAGAGGCTTTGAGAAAGCAGAGGACGGGATGATCTGTATGACATAGTGAGGTCATGATTTGATTAGAGGCTCTGAGAAAGCAGAGGACGGGATGATCTGTATGACATAGTGAGGTCATGATTTGGTTAGAGACTCTGAGAAAGCAGAGGACGGGATGATCTGTATGACATAGTGAGGTCATGATTTGATTAGAGGCTCTGAGAAAGCAGAGGACGGGATGATCATTCTTTGCATGTCTTCGCATCCTGAATCCCAAGGAAGGCCAGCTCCTTAATACGTTTTAAATTATTATTATTATTTAAGGGGCAGATCAGCTTTAATAAGTTACGTCAACAACCTCTCTTCCCAGCCTCAGGCTGTTATCATTGTGCCTGTCTGTCATGTCCTTACAAAGATTTTCCCTAAAATATATGACCTAATTAGGACCTTTGTGTCGTGTACTTTGATCTAGCGGCCAATTGCAACAAACACACAATAATATAAAAAAACGTCAATGAAGTAATAATCAAGGCCTTCAAAGCTTCTTTTGAACTGAGAGATGAGGACACAGCAAAGAAACAAAGAAACTTTTCTCTCTTCAGGAAACAGGAATTTCCATCTCCACTGGGCGGTCTGAGTCCGAGATGCCTTAATCAACATAAATAAATAAAATAAACTGTTTCCAATACACGGAATGTGCCAACCGGAAGCCGAGAGAAGCACAGAGAGGCCACCTAAAGTTCTGTTTGTTCATTATCCTCAGTTACAAAGTGAGCTGCTGTATCCAAGGAAACAGCTTTCTGTCTAACTTTGTCAAAGACAGAGAAAGAAAGACACTTCAGAATTAAGACTGTTATGTTTTTAACTAGTTTTCCCACAGTTTTTCCTGGTCAGGTCACGTTGTTAGCAAAAACTCTTGGCCCGACAAATACATCATTACTGCTGTCTCTTCTATGTGGTGGACCTTTAGCTGCTTCTAACTGTCTGTTTACAGGGCTACCTGACCGGCTCTTTCCTTCCTCATTCACCTAGCTTCTATTGGCTCTTTCCTTCCTCATTTACCTAGTTTTTATTGGCTCTTTCCTTCCTCATGTACCTAGTTTCTATTGGCTCTTTCCTTCCTCATGTACCTAGTTTTTATTGGCTCTTTCATTCCTCATGTACCTAGTTTCTATTGGCTCTTTCCTTCCTCATTTATCTAGTTTCTATTGGCTCTTTCCTTCCTCATTTACCTAGCAGCTATTGGCAGGTTAGGCAAAGGAATGTATTAATTTAAGAGGGGTGGATGTTACACCATCCTGAAACAAGATGTTTCACCACCCTGAAACAAGATGTTACACCACCCTGAAACAAGATGTTACACCACCCTGAAACAAGATGTTACACCACCCTGAAACAAGATGTTACACCACCCTGAAACAAGATGTTACACCACCCTGAAACAAGATGTTACACCATCCTGAAACAAGATGTTACACCATCCTGAAAGAAGATGTTACATCATCCTGAAACAAGTATTACTCCATCCTGAAACACGATGTTACACCACCCTGAATGAAGATGTTATACCATCCTGAAACACGATGTTACATGAGGAATTAGAAGCCAGTAATTGGCCAGGTGATAAGGCTCCAGACTGGTCCAGATGGAGGCATGGAGGGAGATGGAGGGAGAGATGGAGGGAGAGATGGAGGGAGAGATGGAAGGAGAGGGGTGGGAGAGGGAGAGGGAAGAGAGAGTCGTGGGAGAGGGAGGAG
>NW_021823072.1:0-45000 GCF_901001165.1 Salmo trutta
AAAGGTGCATTATGACAAAAAGGGATGAAATGAGAGGAGAAGGGGAAGAGGAGGAGTATATTTGTGACAGCGGTCAGGTCATGGAGTCCTGAGAGAGGGGTCAGGCCAGGAGCAAGATATTGTAGAAAAGACCCAAGATAACATGGCCCTTTCTCTCTCTCTCTCTCTCTGTCTCTCCAAACGTTCTTCTGTCTCTCCAAACGTTCTTCTGTCTCTCCAAACGTTCTACTGTCTCTCCAAACGTTCTTCTGCCTCTCCAAACGTTCTTCTGTCTCTCCAAACGTTCTTCTGTCTCTCCAAACGTTCTTCTGTCTCTCCAAACGTTCTTCTGTCTCTCCAAACGTTCTTCTGTCTCTCCAAACGTTCTACTGTCTCTCCAAACGTTCTACTGTCTCTCCAAACGTTCTTCTGCCTCTCCAAACGTTCTTCTGCCTCTCCAAACGTTCTTCTGTCTCTCCAAACGTTCTTCTGTCTCTCCAAACGTTCTTCTGTCTCTCTAAACGTTCTTCTGCCTCTCCAAACGTTCTTCTGTCTCTCCAAACGTTCTTCTGTCTCTCCAAACGTTCTTCTGCCTCTCCAAACGTTCTTCTGTCTCTCCAAACGTTCTTCTGTCTCTCCAAACGTTCTTCTGTCTCTCCAAACGTTCTACTGGCTCCCTAAACGTACAAAAACACACATGAAGATCACAAACATTGCTTGCTTTCTTCCACTCGTCCACATTCCCTCGTCCTCTTATCTCTCTAGCTCCCTGCCACCTTCTCTCTTTCATCTCTCTCCTATAATCCCCCCTTTCATCCTGGCCCCTTCCCTGTGTTGAGGCAGAGGAAGCAGTGTGTTGAGGCAGAGACAGTCTGGACTGGAGGAAGCAGTGTGTTGAGGAAGCAGTATGTTGAGGCAGTCTGGACTGGAGGACACAGTGTGTTGAGGCAGAGACAGTCTGGACTGGAGGAAGCAGTGTGTTGAGGAAGCAGTATGTTGAGGCAGTCTGGACTGGAAGAAGCAGTGTGTTGAAGCAGTCTGGACTGGAGGAAGCAGTGTGTTGAGGCAGTCTGGACTGGAAGAAGCAGTGTTCAGGCAGAGGCAGTCTGGACTAGAGGAAGCAGTGTGTTGAGGCAGAGGCAGTCTGGACATGAGGAAGCAGTGTGTTCAGGCAGAGGCAGTCTGGATTGGAGGAAGCAATGTTTTCAGACAGAGGCAGTCTGGACATCAGGAAACAGTGTGTTGAGGCAGAGGCAGTCTGGATTGGAGGAAGCAGTGTGTTGAGACAGTCTGGACTGGAGGAAGCAGTGTGTTGAGGCAGAAGCAGTCTGGATCAAAGGAAGCAGGGTGTTGAAGCAGTCTGGACTGGAGGAAGCAGTGTGTTCAGGCAGAGGCAGTCTGGACATGAGGAAGCAGTGTGTTGAGGCAGAAGCAGTCTGGATCAAAGGAAGCAGTGTGTTGAGGCAGAGGCAGAGATCTAGACCTGCTGCTGGTGATCAATGACAGATGGAATCCACACTCCTCTCCTCGTATCAATACCTTTACACTGCTGTCTAGATCCTCCTCTCCTCTCCTCGTATCAATACCTTTACACTGCTGTCTAGATCCTCCTCTCTTTGTATCAATACCTTTACACTGCTGTCTAGATCCTCCTCTCCCCTCTTTGTATCAATACCTTTACACTGAAGTCAAGATCCTCCTCTCCTCGTATCAATACCTTTACACTGCTGTCTAGATCCTCCTCTCCTCGTATCAATACCTTTACACTGCTGTCTAGATCCTCCTCTCCTCTCTTTGTATCAATACCTTTACACTGAAGTCAAGATCCTCCTCTCCTCGTATCAATACCTTTACACTGCTGTCTAGATCCTCCTCTCCTCTCCTCGTATCAATACCTTTACACTGCTGTCTAGATCCTCCTCTCCTCGTATCAATACCTTTACACTGCTGTCTAGATCCTCCTCTCCTCGTATCAATACCTTTACACTGCTGTCTAGATCCTCCTCTCCTCGTATCAATGCCTTTACACTGCTGTCTAGATCCTCCTCTCCTCTCCTCGTATCAATACCTTTACACTGCTGTCTAGATCCTCCTCTCCTCGTATCAATACCTTTACACTGCTGTCTAGATCCAATTGATCAAACTGTTTTTGTAAGATTTTAATTGATCTGTGTTGTTGCTCTCAAATTATTTCCAGATTGTGTCTTGTCCTACTAATGACCAACCACCAGGGAGAGAGGGGTTGAGCTGTTTCAGCTAGCAAATGACTGACCACCAGGGAGAGAGGGGTTGAGCTGTTTCAGCTAGCAAATGACTGACCACCAGGGAGAGAGGGGTTGAGCTGTTTCAGCTAGCTAACGTCTGACCACCAGGGAGAGAGGGGTTGAGCTGTTTCAGCTAGCTAACGGCTGACCACCAGGGAGAGAGGGGTTGAGCTGTTTCAGCTAGCTAATGACTGACCACCAGGGAGAGAGGGGTTGAGCTGTTTCAGCTAGCTAATGACTGACCACCAGGGAGAGAGGGGTTGAGCTGTTATAGTTAGCTAATGACCAACCACCAGGGAGAGAGGGGTTGAGCTGTTTCAGCTACCTAACGGCTGACCACCAGGGAGAGAGGGGTTGAGCTGTTTCAGCTAGCTAATGACTGACCACCAGGGAGAGAGGGGTTGAGCTGTTTCAGCTAGCTAATGACTGACCACCAGGGAGAGAGGGGTTGAGCTGTTATAGCTAGCTAATGACCAACCACCAGGGAGAGAGGGGTTGAGCTGTTTCAGCTACCTAACGGCTGACCACCAGGGAGAAAGGGGTTGAGCTGTTTCAGCTAGCTAACGGCTGACCACCAGGGAGAGAGGGGTTGAACTGTTTCAGCTAGCTAACGGCTGACCACCAGGGAGAGAGGGGTTGAGCTGTTTCAGCTAGCTAATGACCAACCACCAGGGAGAGAGGGGTTGAGCTGTTTCAGCTAGCTAACGGCTGACCACCAGAGAGAGAGGGGTTGAGCTGTTTCAGCTAGCTAATGACCGACCACCAGGGAGAGAGGGGTTGAGCTGTTTCAGCTAGCTAATGACCAATCACCAGGGAGAGAGTGGTTGAGCTGTTTCAGCTAGCTAATGACCAATCACCAGGGAGAGAGGGGTTGAGCTGTTTCAGCTAGCTAATGACCAACCACCAGAGAGAGAGGGGTTGAGCTGTTTCAGCTAGCTAATGACCAATCACCAGGGAGAGAGGGGTTGAGCTGTTTCAGCTAGCTAACGACTGACCACCAGGGAGAGAGGGGTTGAGCTGTTTCAGCTAGCTAACGACTGACCACCAGGGAGAGAGGGGTTGAGCTGTTTCAGCTAGCTAACGGCTGACCACCAGGGAGAGAGGGGTTGAACTGTTTCAGCTAGCTAATGACTGACCACCAGGGAGAGAGGGGTTGAGCTGTTTCAGCTAGCTAATGACTGACCACCAGGGAGAGAGGGGTTGAGCTGTTTCAGCTAGCTAATGACCGACCACCAGGGAGAGAGGGGTTGAGCTGTTTCAGCTAGCTAATGACTGACCACCAGGGAGAGAGGGGTTGAGCTGTTTCAGCTAGCTAACTGCTGACCACCAGGGAGAGAGGGGTTGAGCTGTTTCAGCTAGCTAATGACTGACCACCAGGGAGAGAGGGGTTGAACTGTTTCAGCTAGCTAATGACTGACCACCAGGGAGAGAGGGGTTGAACTGTTTCAGCTAGCTAATGACTGACCACCAGGGAGAGAGGGGTTGAGCTGTTTCAGCTAGCTAACGACCGACCACCAGGGAGAGAGGGGTTGAGCTGTTTCAGCTAGCTAATGACCGACCACCAGGGAGAGAGGGGTTGAGCTGTTTCAGCTAGCTAATGACCGACCACCAGGGAGAGAGGGGTTGAGCTGTTTCAGCTAGCTAATGACTGACCACCAGGGAGAGAGGGGTTGAGCTGTTTCAGCTAGCTAACTGCTGACCACCAGGGAGAGAGGGGTTGAGCTGTTTCAGCTAGCTAATGACTGACCACCAGGGAGAGAGGGGTTGAACTGTTTCAGCTAGCTAATGACTGACCACCAGGGAGAGAGGGGTTGAGCTGTTTCAGCTAGCTAACGACCGACCACCAGGGAGAGAGGGGTTGAGCTGTTTCAGCTAGCTAATGACCGACCACCAGGGAGAGAGGGGTTGAGCTGTTTCAGCTAGCTAACGACTGACCACCAGGGAGAGAGGAGTTGAGCTGTTTCAGCTAGCTAACGACCGACCACCAGGGAGAGAGGAGTTGAGCTGTTTCAGCTAGCTAACGACCGACCACCAGGGAGAGAGGGGTTGAGCTGTTTCAGCTAGCTAATGACCGACCACCAGGGAGAGAGGGGTTGAGCTGTTTCAGCTAGCTAATGACCTAGATCATCTAAGTGGTGTGTTATTAGCAGGATGACAGACTGATGATAAGCCAGCATGTTCGTGATGTGCACTGGGTCCAGATAATGAGGTGAACCCTTACATCATCCTCTCACTCAGATGGTCAGTCTATGGGACATTTAAATGGATCCTCTCACTCAGATGGTCAGTCTATGGGACATTTAAATGGATCCTCTCACTCAGCTGTTTGTTCTATGGAGCGGTCTTTTCCCAGCTCTCTTTTCTCACCTCACACATACTCTGTCTCTGTCGCTCTCTCTCTCTCCCCCCTCCCTCTCCCTCCCCCTCTCTCTCTCTCTCTCTCTCCCCCCTCTCCCTCATGTATGATAATGGTGATGTGGGATTCTGTTTGAAGCTCAGTAATGAGGAACAAATGGAGCATAAATCGGTTTGTGTTGATTGTGTTGTTTTTGTGCCGGTGTCAGAGTGTGTGTGTGTGTGTGTGTGTGCGCGTGTCTGCGTGCATTTGAGTGTTTGTGAATCTATGCGTGTGTATGTGTGTTTGCGGTTTACACACTGCGTTCCTTAAGGAAACAAACAAATTGTTCTGAGTCACTCTCTTTGACAGGCATAGTGATCAGATTTCACGGCTCAGCTCATCTAGATTCCAAGCGTGTCTCTAAAACTCGCCCCAAACTGTTCCTGACATGTGTGTGTTTCCACAGCAACAGGCAGGTTCCACAGCAACACAAAAGGTGTGGAGCAATGACTTCTGACGTCGAGGTCAGAGGTTGTGCAGTTGTCATGGTAACACATCTCCCACACAAACACTGGTACTTTACTTGATCTTTCAGAATCAAAGGAATGGCAGAGAGGAGTTGTCACTGTAGTTCATCACCAAGCTATCAGACAGGTGCACACAGGCACAGACACACACACACAATAAGAACATGTAAGTAAGCATTTCACTGTACTGTTTACACCTGTTTTATGCTGTGCACCCAACAACACTTTGATTTGATATAACACACTAGTACAGTGAAATGAGAAAGTAAGTAAGCCATATGCAGAGTCAGTTCCAGGGTCAGTAGCTGTATGCAGAGTCAGTTCTAGGGTTAGTATCTGTATGCAGAGTCAGTTCCAGGGTCAGTAGCTACATGCAGAGTCAGTTCCAGGGTCAGTAGCTATAAGCAGAGTCAGTTCCAGGGTCAGTAGCTTTATGCAGGGTCAGTTCCAGGGTCAGTCCCAGGGTCAGTAGCCATATGCAGGGTCAGTTCCAGGGTCAGTAGCTATAAGCAGAGTCAGTTCCAGGGTCAGTAGCTGTATGCAGAGTCAGTTCTAGGGTTAGTATCTATATGCAGAGTCAGTTCCAGGGTCAGTAGCTTTATGCAGGGTCAGTTCCAGGGTCAGTCCCAGGGTCAGTAGCCATATGCAGGGTCAGTTCCAGGGTCAGTAGCTGTATGCAGAGTCAGTTCTAGGGTTAGTATCTATATGCAGAGTCAGTTCCAGGGTCAGTAGCTATATGCAGAGTCAGTTCCAGGGTCAGTAGCTGTATGCAGAGTCAGTTCTAGGGTTAGTATCTGTATGCAGAGTCAGTTCCAGGGTCAGTAGCTACATGCAGAGTCAGTTCCAGGGTCAGTAGCTATAAGCAGAGTCAGTTCCAGGGTCAGTAGCTTTATGCAGGGTCAGTTCCAGGGTCAGTTCCAGGGTCAGTAGCTATATGCAGAGTCAGTTCCAGGGTCAGTAGCTATATGCAGAGTCAGTTCCAGGGTTAGTAGCTGTATGCAGGGTCAGTTCCAGGGTCAGTAGCTATATGCAGGGTCAGTTCCAGGGTCAGTAGCTATAAGCAGAGTCAGTTCCAGGGTCAGTAGCTATATACAGGGACAGTTCCAGGGTCAGTTCCAGGGTCAGTTCCAGGGTCAGTAGCTATAAGCAGAGTCAGTTCCAGGGTCAGTAGCTATATACAGGGACAGTTCCAGGGTCAGTTCCAGGGTCAGTTCCATGGTCAGTAGCTATAAGCAGAGTCAGTTCCAGGGTCAGTAGCTATATACAGGGACAGTTCCAGGGTCAGTAGCTATATGCAGGGTCAGTTCCAGGGTCAGTAGCTGTATGCAGGGTCAGTTCCAGGGTCAGTAGCTATATACAGGGTCAGTTCCAGGGTCAGTAGCTATATGCAGGGTCAGTTCCAGGGTCAGTAGCTATATACAGGGTCAGTTCCAGGGTCAGTAGCTATATGCAGGGTCAGTTCCAGGGTCAGTAGCTATATGCAGGGTCAGTTCCAGGGTCAGTAGCTATATACAGGGTCAGTAGCTATATGCAGGGTCAGTAGCTATATACAGGGTCAGTAGCTATATACAGGGTCAGTAGCTATATACAGGGTCAGTAGCTATATGCAGGGTCAGTTCCAGGGTCAGTAGCTATATGCAGAGTCAGTTCCAGGGTCAGTAGCTATATACAGGGTCAGTAGCTATATACAGGGTCAGTTCCAGGGTCAGTAGCTATATACAGGGTCAGTAGCTATATGCAGAGTCAGTTCCAGAGTCAGTTCCAGGGTCAGTAGCTATATGCAGACTGTATGTGTATGTGTGCGTATATATATATATATATATTGTGGCAAAGAAGGGGGTCGAGTGATAAATGGCAGATATGTGAGGGCAGAACTAATAAACGGGCTCTGCCCGATCACTAAAATGGCCACCCCGATCAGAACTACAGATCACAAAATGGCCGACTGCCAAAACTACAATTCCCAGAAGCAAGGGGAACCCTCAGAAGGTGGAGCCGACCCACAGATAAAAGGTCAAGAAAAACCAGGAAGAGAGAGAGAGGGCGGGAAGGATCTATGAACCATAGAGAGAGAGAGACATTCTACATTGGCTGGATTTACCGTGTACGAGCTGGACTGTTTTGGACTTACCTGTTGGCGTTTAGACCTGGACCTACCGAGAACCAGATTTGTGTACCGAACCCTGCTATCCTTGACCTTACCTGTGGCCTGGGTGGACCAGGACAGAGAAACAAACATACAGGTACTGTCATGTTCGAAAGAACTTTAATTCTGGCCTGACTTTGGTGACAGTTTCTCACTTAATTTGTGACAAACGCTCCTAGCTTTGAAGAGGTTTGCCACACGTGGTGGAGAATGTGGGCACTGGATTAACCATACCGCTGGTTAGGTAGAAGAAAAAAAAAGGTTTAGTTAGCACTCCAAAGGGGAGTCAGGTTTTTTTTTTTTTTTTTTTTTTGTGGCTTTGTTTGGTTAGGACAGTTTTTTCAGGAAAATGAGTATGGAGGGAGCCATACAGGCCCTGTTACAAGCGGTGGCCGCCCAACAAGAGGCAACTAGAGCTCAACAAATAGCTCATCAGGATGCAATGCGAATGTATCAGGACACGTTACAGGTCCAGCACCACACCAACCAGCTGCTCAGAGAAGAGCAAGAGAGAAACACCCGGGAGTTAAGAGAAGGCCTAAAGGGGCTAGCGGACCAAATTGGGGCTCAGTTACCAGCTGCAAATACCCAAAGGTGGGCCAATCATTTTCTTCAAAAAATGACAGCGCAGGATGATGTGGAAGCATATCTTACCACCTTCGAAAGGACGGCAGAGAGGGAGAAGTGGCCGAAAGAAGAATGGGCAGGGCTTCTGGCACCATACCTGGCAGGGGATGCTCAAAAAGCATATTTTGACCTGGAGTTGAAGGATGCACAGGATTACGATAAACTCAAGGGAGAGATTCTGACTAGACTGGGAGTGACCGATACCGTGAGGGCACACCGCTTCCACCAGTGGTCCTACAGACCGGGACAACCCCCCCCGAACACAGATGTTCGACTTGATTCACCTGGCACGGAAATGGTTGCGACCGGAGACCCGTTCGTCCGCCGAGGTCGTCGAGACCATCGTACTCAACCAGTTTCAGCGAGGTCTACCCCAAGAAGTGCGACGATGGGTTGGCATGAACGAGGTACTTTCCGCCGACCATCTCGTGGGCCTGGTTGAACGGTATTGTACGGCAGGAACAGCTGAGCAGGCGCAGGAGGAAAGATTCCCATTTCCCAGGCCTGGGCGAACCAGCGGACAGGTTAAGACTGTGCCAACAGGGGGAGGGGGAGGAGAGCAGCGTGGGGCCATGAGGAAAGAATCAGAATCGGGCCGAGACACTAAGGGAAAAACCGGAAACCGGGACTGGGGGTCGAGGAGGTCTCCCCCCCGGAACCCTATTATCTGTTACAATTGTAATCGACCGGGACATATTGTAGCCTACTGCCCTATTAAAGAAGAGCCAATGCAATGTAACCTCGTGAAAAAGAAGATGAGATATGGTATGCATGTCCCGTGGTAACCACTGTACTTGAAAGATCAAGAAACAAACATATGTGCAGGGTGAAGGTTGAAGGGAAGGAGGTTGAAGCACTACTGGATTCCGGCAGTATGCTAACCCTGGTCGTTGCAAACCTAGTGCCGACGCATAAACTGGATACAAGTCAGGATATCAGTGTTACGTGCATTCATGGGGATACCCGTCTGTACCCCACAGCATTAGTGAGCATACAAACAGAGGACGGTCTGCTGGATTATGAGGTCGGCGTGGTCCCAAAGATGCCATATGATGTAATATTGGGTAGATACTTTCCTAACTTTGCGAAGTTAGGTCAAAAGAACGGCATATTTGAGAAGCCAACAACCCTGACCAAGCAGGAAGAAGCATGGGGCCTTCAACCAAGGCCAAGAAAAGAGGTCTCCCAGGGGCCAAGCCCACAGGTACTAGTAGGGGAGGATGAGGATGAAGGGGCAAACCTCGTTGATAATGAACAGCCCAGTACTAGTGGGGCTGGGGTCGATCTGAATCCAGAGGACGATTATCTAGAACCAGCAGACCTGGCAGGGTCCATGACTAATTTCGGGACGGCCCAACACCAGGATCCAACCCTGCAGCAAGCCAGAGCAGACGTGCAGGTCATAGATGGTACTCCCATAAATGATAGGATGATGCCTAATAGTTTTCCCCACTTCATCATGAAAAATGGTTTGGTGTACAGAGTCTCAAAAATAGGGGTTGATGTGGTGGAACAGTTGTTGGTCCCCACCCGGTACAGAAAGACAGTACTGGCCAGGAATTCAGGCTGAAGTGGCTCGGCATTGTGGAGAGTGCCCGGAGTGCCAGGTAACAGCTCCCCGACCAGCGTTTAGAAGCCCGTTAGTGCCACTCCCCATAATCGAAACGCCATTTGAGAGGATAGCGATGGACATAGTGGGCCCACTACCCAAATCTGCCAGAGGGCACCAATACATTCTGGTCATTCTAGATTATGCCACTCGCTACCCAGAAGCCATTCCACTTCGGACAATGGCTTCCAAAAATATCGCCAAGGAACTAGTGCTATTGTTCACCAGGGTTGGGGTCCCAAAGGAGATCCTTACTGACCAGGGGACCCCCTTTATGTCCCGCCTTATGGCAGACCTTTGTAAATTGTGGCAGGTGAAACAGTTGAGGACATCGGTTTACCATCCACAGACGGACGGGCTGGTTGAGAGATTCAACCGGACCCTGAAGTCAATGCTCAGGAAGGTAATCGACAAGGATGGAAAAAACTGGGATTGCATGTTGCCATATCTGATGTTTGCCATTAGAGAGGTTCCTCAAGCCTCGCTGGGGTTTTCTCCCTTCGAGCTGGTATATGGGAGGCACCCCCGGGGAATCTTAGACATTGCCCGGGAAACCTGGGAACACCAATCCACCCCGTATACTAGTGTCATAGAGCACGTCACGGCAATGCAAAACAGGATAGCCACAGTCATGCCCATCGTCAGAGAGCACATGAGACAAGCACAAGAGCACCAGCGGCACACTTATAACCGGCAGGCTACCCTGAGGGAATTTCAACCGGGAGATAAGGTGTTAGTGCTGATCCCCACGGTAGAGTGCAAACTACTAGCCACATGGAAAGGACCATATGAAGTACTGGAGAGAATAGGAGAAGTTAATTATCGGATCCGACAGCCAGGTCGACGGCCCCAGGAACAGATCTATCACATAAACCTGTTAAAAGCATGGAGAGAGAGAGAAACACTAATGGTCACGTACCCCACACACACTCAGGAGACAGCTGAAGTAAATATTTCACCTACTTTGTCCCCAGCACAAGTACAGGAAGTAAAGACCCTGATCCAGAAAAACAGAGATGTGTTTTCAGAAGTACCCGGCCGAACTGAGGTTACAGCTCATGATATCGTTTCCCTACCAGGGAGAAAAGTGAGCATGAGGCCATATCGGGTACCCGAGGCTCGACAGGCAGCGATTAGAGCAGAGACGGAGAAAATGTTGACAGCTGGAGTGATCGAAGAGTCACATAGTGAGTGGTCTAGCCCAATTGTGATGGTCTCCAAGCCCGATGGGTCTTTGCGGTTCCGTAACGACTTTCGGAAGGTAAATGAAATCTCCAAGTTTGATGCCTACCCCATGCCCAGAGTAGACGAACTACTGGAGAAAATTGGTAAAGCTCGGTACATTACGACCCTGGACCTGACAAAAGGGTACTGGCAAATTCCTCTGACCCCCAGGGCCAAAGAAAAGACAGCATTTGCAACCCCTGACGGTTTGTTTCAATACACCGTCATGCCATTCGGCCTACACGGGGCCCCAGCCACCTTTCAACGGCTCATGGACAAGGTCCTAAAACCGCACCAAGCATACGCCGCAGCTTATTTAGATGACGTGGGGATCTACAGCCCAGATTGGGAATCCCACTTACCCCGGGTACAGGCGGTGTTAGACGCCCTTAGAAAGGCAGGGCTCACGGCGAACCCTGCCAAGTGTTATGTGGGGTTAGAGGAAACGGAGTATCTGGGATACACCGTGGGAAGAGGATTAATCAAACCCCAACGTAAGAAGGTGGAGGCCATTAGAGAATGGCCGAAACCAGTAAATAAGAAGCAGGTTCGAGCCTTCCTAGGGCTGACCGGGTACTACCGGAAGTTCATCCCAAGTTATGCCACAGTGGCCGCCCCACTCACCGACATGACTAGAGCCAGAGGGCCAAACATGGTCAAGTGGGATGAAAGGGCCACCAAAGCATTTAGGACATTACAGGAGGCCCTCTGCTGTAATCCAGTGCTGGTGGTACCAGACTTTGAGAGAGAGTTTGTGGTTCAGACGGATGCTTCAGAGGTCGGCTTGGGAGCAGTGCTGTCCCAAGAGGTAGAAGGGGTGGAACACCCCATCCTGTTTTTAAGCAGGAAGCTGGAACCACGGGAAACCAACTACTCAGTTGTTGAGAAAGAGGCGCTGGCAGTAAAGTGGGCTCTGGAAAGCCTGAAATACTACCTGCTGGGGCGCCACTTCACCCTCCTCAGTGACCATGCACCACTCACCTGGATGCATAGGGCTAAAGAGAAGAACGCTCGGGTGATGCGGTGGTTTTTGAGTCTCCAACCGTTTCACTTTGACTTGAAACACAGAGCAGGAAAGGAAATGGGAAATGTGGATGGGTTATCCCGCATGCACGCATATTTTGCTGCGGTAGCCCGACCTAGGGGGTCGGATCTAGGGGGGGAGATGTGTGGCAAAGAAGGGGGTCGAGTGATAAATGGCAGATATGTGAGGGCAGAACTAATAAACGGGCTCTGCCCGATCACTAAAATGGCCACCCCGATCAGAACTACAGATCACAAAATGGCCGACTGCCAAAACTACAATTCCCAGAAGCAAGGGGAACCCTCAGAAGGTGGAGCCGACCCACAGATAAAAGGTCAAGAAAAACCAGGAAGAGAGAGAGAGGGCGGGAAGGATCTATGAACCATAGAGAGAGAGAGACATTCTACATTGGCTGGATTTACCGTGTACGAGCTGGACTGTTTTGGACTTACCTGTTGGCGTTTAGACCTGGACCTACCGAGAACCAGATTTGTGTACCGAACCCTGCTATCCTTGACCTTACCTGTGGCCTGGGTGGACCAGGACAGAGAAACAAACATACAGGTACTGTCATGTTCGAAAGAACTTTAATTCTGGCCTGACTTTGGTGACAGTTTCTCACTTAATTTGTGACAAACGCTCCTAGCTTTGAAGAGGTTTGCCACAATATATATACGGGCAAAATATTATTTTCCTGGCACCGCACTGCCAAGTCACTGACCTTCTCCTTGTAGGCTGTCTCATCGTCACAGGCCCCACGGCCTTAGGAGTGTTGACCTGATTAAAAACCTTAAATCTCGTTGGTCTCTGAGAGCAAGATCACCCAGTCTCCTGGGTCAGTGGGGGCCCTCGTGCACAGTTCAGTGTTGTTTATGTCGAAGCTTTAAATAAAATGCATTGAGTTCGTCTGGTAGAAAGGCATTGTCAGGCAGATCACGGCTGGGTTTTCCTTTGTAATCCGTAATGGACTGTAGCTCCTGTCACGTGTTGGGCGTCAGAGCCTGTGTAATAGGATTCCACCTTGTTCCTATATTGTCCTTTTTGCTTGTTTGACGGCTCTACGGAAGTAGTAGCAGGACTTCATGTAGAGCCTTTTCAACCTCAGGAAGCTGAGGAAATTCGGCTTGTCACCAAAAACAGTCACAAACTTTTACAGATGCATAATTGAGAGCATCCTGTCGGGCTGTATCACCGCCTGGTACGGCAGCTGCTCCGCTCACAACCGTAAAGCTTTCCAGTGGGTAGTGAGGTCTGCACAACGCATCACCGGGTGCAAACTACCTGCCCTCCAGGACACCTACACCACCCGATGTCACAGGAAGGCCAAAAAGATCATCAAGGACAGCAACCACCCGAGCCACTGCCTGTTCACCCCGCTATCATCCAGAAGGCGAGGTCAGTACAGGAGCATCAAAGCTGGAACCGAGAGACTGAAAAACAGCTTCTATCTCAAGGCCATCAGACTGTTAAACAGCCATCACTAACATTGAGTGGCTGCTGCCAACATACTGACTCAACTCCAGCCACTTTAATAATGGAAAAATAGATGTAATCAATTTATCACTAGCCACTTTATATTATTTATATTAGATAATGTTTACATAACCTACATTATTCATCTCATATGTATATACTGTACGCCATACCATCTACTGCATCTTGCCATCTTGATGTAATTAGATATATCACTAGCCACTTTAAACAATGCCACTTTATATAATGTTTTCATAACCTACATTACTCATCTCATATGTATATACTGTACTCTATACCATCTACTGCATCGTGCCATCCTGATGTAATGTATCACTAGCCACCTTAAACAATGCTGTTTTTAATGTTTTCATACCCTACATTACTCATCTCATATGTAGATACTGTACTCTATACCATCTACTGCATCTTGTCTATGCCGTTCAGCCATCACTCATTTATATATTTATATGTACATGTTCGTATTCATTCCTTTACACTTGTGTGTATAAGGTAGTTGTTGTGGAATTGGTAGATTACTTGTTAGATATTACTGCATGGTCGGAACTAGAAGCACAAGCATTTCGCTACACTCATATTAACACCTGATAACTATGTGTATGTGACAAATACATTTGATTTGATTTGATTTTGTCATGCCCTGACCTGAGAGAGACGTTTTATTTCTCTATTTTGTTAGGTCAGGGTGTGGGGTAGGCAGTCTCGTGTTCTATGTTGTCTTTTCTTTATTGGCCTAGTATGGTTTCCAATCAGAGTCAACTGTCTATCGTTGTCTCTGATTGGGAATCATACTTAGGCAGCCCTTTTTCCCTCCTTCAGTGTGGGATCTTGTTTTTCTACAGCTCAGTTAGCCTGCAGAACGTGACGTTCGTTTTTTCTTTGTTTGCTGTTTTGATTTCGTGTTCTGAGTTCAATAAAAAATAGAAATATGAACACGTACCACGTTGCACCTTGGTCTACTCATTTTGACGATCGTCACAGAAGATCCCACCACAATATGACCAAGCAGCGTGGTATGGACCAGTGGACTTTTGAGGAGATTAGGAGGAGTATATCCTGGACTTTGGAAGGAATAGTGGCAGGAGACAAGAGCCTGCCAGGGAAGCAGGCGGAAGCAGCGAGGGAGGGACAGCTACGAAGTCGAGAAGGAAGGCCACAGAAACCTCCATTTTTTTATTTGTTTGGGGGGGGGGGGCACATGGAGTAGTGGAGGATGGCTTTCACTTCAGCAGTAATAAATTCATGAACTTCTTCGAGGAAAAGATCATGATAATTAGAAAGCAAATTAGGGACTCCTCTTTAAATCTGCGTATTCCTCCAAAGCTCAGCTGTCCTGAGTCTGCACAACTCTGTCAGGACCTAGGATCAAGGGAGACACTCAAGTGTTTTAGTACTATATCTCTTGACACAATGATGAAAATAATCATGGCCTCTAAACCTTCAAGCTGCATACTGGACCCTATTCTAACTAATCTACTGAAAGAGCTGCTTTCTGTGCTTGGCCCTCCTATGTTGAACATAATACACGTTTCTGTATCCACCGGATGTGTACCAAACTCACTAAAAGTGGCAGTAATAAAGCCTGTCTTGAAAAAGCCAAACCTTGACCCAGAAAATATAAAAAACGATTGGCCTATATCGAATCTCCCATTGCTCTCAAAAGAAAATTGAAAATGCTGTTGCGCAGCAACTCACTGCCTTCCTGAAGACAAACAATGTATACGAAATTCTTCAGTCTGTTTTTAAACCCAATCATAGCACTGAGACTGCACTTGTGAAGGTGGAAAATGACCTTTTTATGGTATCAGTGCTCCTAGACCTTAGTGCTGCTTTTGATTACATCGATCACCAAATTCTTTTGGAGAGATTGGAAACCCAAATTGGTCTACACGGACAAGTTCTGGCCTGGTTTAGATCTTATCTGTAGGAAAGATATCAGTTTGTCTCTGTGGATGGTTTGTCCTCTGACAAATCAACTGTAGATTTCGGTGTTCCTCAAGGTTCCGTTTTAGGACCACTATTGTTTTCACTATATATTTTACCTCTTGGGGATGTCATTCAAAAACATAATGTTAACTTTCACTGCTATGCGGATGACACACAGCTGTACATTTCAATGAAACATGGTGAAGCCCCAAAATTGTCCTCGCTGGAAGCCTGTGTTTCAGACATAAAAAAGTGGATGGCTGCAAACCTTCTACTTTTAAACTCGGACAAAACAGAGATGCTTGTTCTAGGTCCCAAGAAACAGAGAGATCTTCTGTTGAATCTGACAGTTAATAATGATGGTTGTACAGTCGTCTCAAATAAAACTGTGAAGGATCTCAGCGTTACTCTGGACCCCAATCTCTCTTTTGACGAACGTATCAAGACTGTTTCAAGGGCAGCTTTTTTTCCATCTACGTAACATTGCAACAATTAGAAACTTTCTGTCCAAAATTAATCCATGCTTTTGTCACTTCTATATTAGACTACTGCAATGCTCTACTTTCTACCTACCTGGAATAAAGCACCAAATAAATTGCTAACCGACAAAGCATTACATGGGCTTGTTCCTACCTATCTTTCCGATTTTGTCCTGCCGTACATAACTACACGTACACTATGGTCACAAGACGCAGGCCTCCTTATTGTCCCTAGAATTTCTAAGCAAACAGCTGGAGGCAGGGCTTTCTCCTATAGAGCAACATTTTTATGGAATGGTACGCCTACCCATGTGAGAGACGCAGACTCAGTCTCAACCTTTAAGTCTGGACCACCTGGCATGATGACTCCATGCTGTCCCCAGTCCACCTGGCCGTGCTGCTGCTCCAGTTTCAACTGTTCTGCCTGCGGCTATGGAATCCTGACCTGTTCACCGAACGCTCTACCTGTCCCAGACCTGCTGTTTTCAACTCTCTAGAGACAGCAGGAGCGGTAGAGATACTCTCAATGATCGGCTATGAAAAGTCAACTGACATTTACTCCTGAGGTGCTGACCTGTTGCACCCTCGACAACTACTGTGATTATTATTATTTGACCATGCTGGTCATTTATGAACATTTGAACATCTTGGCCATGTTCTGTTATAATCTCCACACGGCACAGCCAGAAGAGGACTGGCCACCCCTCATAACCTGGTTCCTTTCTAGGTTTCTTCCTAGGTTTTGGCCTTTCTAGGGAGTTTTTCCTAGCCACCGTGCTTCTACACCTGCATTGCTTGCTGTTTGTGGTTTTAGGCTGGGTTTCTGTACAGCACTTTGAGATATCAGCTGATGTAAGAAGGGCTATATAAATACATTTGATTTGATTTGAATTTGGTAGCATTGCCTTTAAATTGTTTACTTGGGTCAAACGTTTCGGGTAGCCTTCCACAAGCTTCCCACAATAAGTTGGGTAAATTTTGTCCCATTCCTCCTGACAGAGCTGGTGTAACTGAGTCTGGTTTGTAGGCCTCCTTGCTCACACACGCTTTTGCTACAACTTTGGAAGTATGCTTGGGGTCATTGTCCATTTGGAAAATCCATTTGCAACCAAGCTTTAACTTCCTGACTGACGTCTTGAAATGTTGCTTCAATATATCCACATCATTTTCCACCCTCATGATGCCATCTATTTTGTGAAGTGCACCAGTCCCTCCTGCAGCAAAGCACCCCCACAACATGATGCTGCCACCCGCCTCCCCTTTTTCCTCCAAACATAACGATGGTCATTATGGCCAAACAGTTCTATTTTTGTTTTATCAGACCAGAAGACATTTCTCCAAAAAGGGCCATCTTTGTGCAGTTGCAACCCGAGGTCTGGCTTTTTTTATGGCAGTTTTGGAGTAGTGGCTTCTTCCTTGCTGAGCGGCCTTTCAGGTTATCTCGATATAGAACTCATTTTACTGTGGATATAGATACTTGTTTACCTGTTTCCTCCATCATCTTCACAAGGTCCTTTGCTGTTGTTCTGGGATTGATTTGCACTTTTCGCACCAAAGTACGTTCATCTCTAGGAGACGAGTCTCCTTCCTGAGCGGTATGACGGCTGCGTGGTCCCATGGTGTTTATACTTAAGTACTATTGTTTGTACAGATGAACGTGGTATCTTCAGGTGTTTGGGAATTGCTCCCAAGGATGAACCAGACTTGTGGAGGTCTACAATTGTTTTTCTGAGGTCTTGGCTGATTTCTTTAGATTTTCCCATGATGTCAAGCAAAGAGGCACTGAGTTTGAAGGTAAGCCTTGAAATACATCCACAGGTACACCTCCAATTGACTCAACTGATGTCAATTAGCCTATCAGAAGCTTCTAAAGCCATGACATAATTTTCTGGAATTTTCCAAGCTGTTTAAAGGCACAGTCAACTTCGTATATGTAAACTTCTGACCCACTGGAATTGTGATACAGTGAATTATAAGTGAAATAATCTGTCTAGGTATACAATTGTTGGAAAAATGACTTGTGTCATACACAAAGTATTTGTCCTAACCGACTTGCCAAAACTAGAGTTTATTAACAAGAAACTGGTTTCAATGACTCCAACCTAAGTGTATGTAAACTTCCGACTTCACCTGTAGGTGTTTGTGTCCTCAGCCGTAACTTTGGGGTTAGCTGCAAAAAGCCATGTCCTTTAGCTCAGCGCCAACTCTTTAGGTTGGGGAAGCAGCGAAACTTCACTGTGGGGACAACGTCGGTGATGCATTTCCTAATGAAGCATAAGACGGAGGGGGTTACCTCTTCAATGCTATCGGCGGAGTCCCGGAACATATTATAGTCAGTGCTAGCAAAGAAGTCTTGTAGCATAGACTCCGAAACAGAGGACCATTTCTTTACGGAGCGCTTCACGAGTACTTCCTGTTTGAGCTTCTCGTTGTAAACAGGAAGCAGGAGTATAGAGTCATGATCTGATTTGCCGAAGGAGTTGGGGGGGGGCTTTGTATATTTGCTTATGGGTAGAGTAACAGTGATCTAGGACTTTATCGCCAAAAGTAGCAAAGGAGACGTGTGGATTGATGTTGGGCATTATATGTCTTAATGACGCGGAAATAAAATCACCGGCAACAAGGAAAGCAGCCTCCGTGTGCATAGTTTCCTGCTTGTTTATTGCCTCGTACAGTTCGTTAACTGCCAGCTTGTGATTTGTACTGTAATATCCTGAAGTGGAATATATACTGCAGTCAACAGATAAACTCTCTTGGGTGGTAGAAGGGTTAGCATTTGACCAAATCAAATCAAATCACATTGTTATTGGTCACATACACACGGTTAGCAGATGTTAATGCGAGTGAAGTGAAGTGCTTGTGCTTCTAGTTCCGACAGTGCAGTAATATCTAACAAGTAATCTAACAATTCCACAACAACTACCTTATACACACAAATGTAAAGGGATGGAATAAGAATATGTACATATAAATATATGGATGAAATATGGCCGAGCGGCATAGGCAAGATGCAATAGACGGTATATAAATGCAGTATATACATACGAGATGAGTAATGTAAGATATGTAAACATTATTAAAGTGGCATTATTTAAAGTGACTAGTGATCAATTTATTAAAGTGGCCAATGATTTGAGTCCGTATGTAGGCTGCCGACTCTCAGTGTTAGTGATGGCTGTTTAACAGTCTGATGGCTTTGAGACCGTCAGGTATTCCAAGACGGGTGAACAATGGGTCGAGACTTCCACTGCGCTAGAGTCAACAAACCATTTGCTGTTGATGAAGAGGCATACCCCTCTCCCTTGATTTCCCTGAATCCAATGTCCTGTCTGCTTGGTGGATGGAGAATCCATCGACTTGGATAGCCATGGGGGTTATCTTGTCTGAAAGCCATGTATCAGAAAAGCTGAGAATATTGCAGTTACAAGAGTCCCGTTGGTAGCAAATCCGTGATCGGAGGGCATCCATCTTTTTATCAAGTGACTGTACATTGGCCAATAGGATAGAGGGAAGAGGTAGCCAGTTTTACCATCACCTGAATCTCCCCAGGTCTCCCCCTCTCCTGGTTCTTCTTCGCCTGCGTTTCCTATTGGATATCCGGAAAACTGTATCGGAATTACACAAAGAGCCCAGGGCAGATGAGTCAAAGTCGAAGTCGGCATTGAGGTTAGTAACTGCCGATCTGATGTTAAAGAGTTCTTGTCGATCATTAAAAAAAAAAAGAAACGCCCAAAAAAGTAACACAAAATAGAAAAGTTGGGTCCATTCAGAACGGCACCATCTTCCCAAACAGAACTCTGTGAGTAGGAACACAAAGTCATGATGGCCCAGCCACAACTCTTTGATGAGGGGTCAACATAATAACCAGAGGATCAGTAGACAGATTCCTGGTTAGGTTAACTACTGATTTTCATACATGGTTAAGCTTCCTGGTTAGGCTAACCCCTACTCTCAATACATGGTTTAGACAGATTCCTGGTTAGGCTAACTAGCGATCTACATACATGATTCAGCTTCCTGGTTAGGCTAACTACTACTCTCAATACATGGTTCAGCCAGTGTCTTGGTAATGCTAACCACTGATCACAATATATGGTTCAGCCAGTGTCTTGGTAATGCTAACCACTGATCACAATATATGGTTCAGACAGTGTCTTGGTAATGCTAACCACTGATCACAATATATGGTTCAGACAGTGTCTTGGTAATGCTAACCACTGATCACAATATATGGTTCAGCCAGTGTCTTGGTAATGCTAACCACTGATCACAATATATGGTTCAGCCAGTGTCTTGGTAATGCTAACCACTGATCAAAATATATGGTTCAGACAGTGTCTTGGTAATGCTAACCACTGATCACAATATATGGTTCAGCCAGTGTCTTGGTAATGCTAACCACTGATCACAATATATGGTTCAGCCAGTGTCTTGGTAATGCTAACCACTGATCACAATATATGGTTCAGACAGTGTCTTGGTAATGCTAACCACTGATCACAATATATGGTTCAGCCAGTGTCTTGGTAATGCTAACCACTGATCACAATATATGGTTCAGCCAGTGTCTTGGTAATGCTAACCACTGATCACAATACATGGTTCAGACAGTGTCTTGGTAATGCTAACCACTGACCACAATACATGGTTCAGCATCGAGGAGGACACACACTTCAGCTCAGATCTAACAACTACAGCTATTCCCACATCAACGACTGTAGACCAGGGTTATAGTTTGGCCATGAGGAAGAAAAACAGATCTAGGAAGAGCCAGTAGTCTCCAGGGATGCGGTAGCTATATGTCTGTAACATGTGCTTGAGTCGCGTGCAACGCCACACATCCCCTTCATCCTCTGGTCTTTACTCTGATCCCTGGGCTCTATGGACACGCACATTCCACAGACACACTCACACGTCACACACACACATTCCCTGTATAAACACAATCTCCTCGTTCCCGAGTGGAGGTACAGGGTTGATTATTAGTGGGACTTGCAAAGCAAACGTCCCATTCTAAATCTTTGTCATACTTCTATTTTTTTATTTTTATTAAAGCTACTCGTCCTACACCGTTTAAGCTAGAAACGTCATGCAAACTTTAAAACGTGCAGATCGGTCTTGAATAGTGTGCTTTTATACAACTTTTGGATGTCTTTAATACCTTTAAAACTATTAAGACTTTTGTCCTTCTTTTTGTCCTCAATACACTTTTACAGGATTTCCTCAGCATTCTAAAGGGCCCATTGTGGAATCATGCCTCACAACATTCTAATCAGCTACTTTAACCACTTTGCCAACAACTTAGACAAAAAGTTAGAGCGTATGAAATCTTCCTCTATTTCTCTGCTTTTCAAATCTGAGATCGGAACAGGAAAAAAATATATTCCACCAACCAAGCATCAAGCTGTTTTCGTAACCCATCACCTACCTCTATTAAAGATGCAGTAAGTCATGTCAGAAGCTAGCAGATTCATTACTTACCAACAACAACTGCAAATTCCACTAAAACTACATCACGTTTTAAAGTTTGTCGTCTTAACAACACTATAATTAATCTAACAAATACGTTTTGTGGTATTAATTTAGTTTCATAGCATGTTTCTCACATTGGCTTTAGCCACTGAGAGAGCAGGCATGCTAAGGGGAGTTGCCTAGCAACATGCGCCTCGGAGGGAGACAACATCTTCATAGCGAAACAAATTCCCATGATTTGTGAATCTGTTCAGATTGAACAGATAGCGTGACAGCTAAAAGAATTGCCCCACAACCCAAAGTAATACGGTTGATATAGTAATTATTTCACTACATTTAACTTTGAATATATTTAACTGTTTTGTTTAACACTTTTGAAACCTCTTGAAATACCAGTATTTTAAAAACAGGTAAAGCAAGTCCCACAATTTTATTTCATGTAAAATTACAATCTAGTGCACGCACACACACACACACACACACACACACACCTCATGCAGTGGTGCATTAGCGTAGAGTGAGGTTAGTTCTGCACGCGAGGAGGGAGCGTCGCTCATCATTCTGAAGGAGTGTCATTCCCAGAGTCAGTCTGACAGGAAACTCCACTCCCCCTCTGTCATATTACATCTCAGGGCTGAGGGACAGGCACTGCCACAGCAGAGACATGACAGCTCCAAATCACACATACACGCAAGCACACACACACACACACACACACACACAGACACACACACACACACACACACGCAAAAAATGCTCCCACACACGGTGAAAATTATTTGGAAGTCAGGAGTGGTGATATGTAGGGGTACAGCAGCGGAAGACAGGAGTGGTGATATGTAGGGGTACAGCAGCAGAAGACAGGAGTGGTGATATGTAGGGATACAGCAGCAGAAGACAGGAGTGGTGATATGTAGGGGTACAGCAGCAGAAGACAGGAGTGGTGATATGTAGGGATACAGCAGCAGAAGACAGGAGTGGTGATATGTAGGGGTACAGCAGCAGAAGACAGGAGTGGTGATATGTAGGGATACAGCAGCGGAAGACAGGAGTGGTGATATGTAGGGGTACAGCAGCAGAAGACAGGAGTGGTGATATGTAGGGGTACAGCAGCAGAAGTCAGGAGTGGTGATATGTAGGGATACAGCAGCGGAAAACAGGAACAGAAAGGAGGAATGTAAGGGGAGGGAGAAAGCATTAGTGGAATAAAGAGTGGTTAATCTAGAGACTGTCAGCTCAGGCAGCCCTAAGAGGAGGGAGACAGCATTAGTGGAATAAAGAGTGGTTAATCTAGAGACTGTCAGCTCAGGCAGCCCTAAGAGGAGGGAGACAGCATTAGTGGAATAAAGAGTGGTTAATCTTGAGACTGTCAGGTCTTGATGATCAGGGCAGGCTGATATTTACCATATTAAAATAATTCTTGTATGCCGTGCGGGTGAGCCCACGTGCGCCCGTGGCTGGGTGGGGTTGTTCTGTAGTTACGTAGTTCAAATCAAATCAAACTTTATTTGTCACATGCGCCGAATACAACAAGTGTAGACCTTACCGTGAAATGCTTACTTACAAGCCCTTAACCAACAGTGCAGTTCAAAAAGAGTTAAGAAAATATTTACCAAATAGACTAAAGTAAAAAATAACAATAATAACAGGAACACAACAACATAACAATAACGAGGCTATATACAGGGGCTACCGGTACCGAGTCAGTGTGGAAGCTATATACAGGGGGTACCGGTACCGAGTCAGTGTGGAGGCTATATACAGGGGGTACCGGTACCGAGTCAGTGTGGAGGCTATATACAGGGGGTACCGGTACCGAGTCAGTGTGGAGGCTATATACAGGGGGTACCGGTACCGAGTCAGTGTGGAGGCTATATACAGGGGGTACCAGCACCGAGTCAGTGTGGAGGCTATATACAGGGGGGTACCGGTACCGAGTCAGGGTGGAGGCTATATACAGGGGGTACCGGTACCGAGTCAGTGTGGAGGCTATATACAGGGGCTACCGGTACCGAGTCAGTGTGGAGGCTATACACAGGGGGTACCGGTACCGAGTCAGTGTGGAGGCTATATACAGGGGCTACCGGTACCGAGTCAGTGTGGAGGCTATATACAGGGGGTACCAGCACCGAGTCAGTGTGGAGGCTATATACAGGGGGTACCGGTACCGAGTCAGTGTGGAGGCTATATACAGGGGGTACCAGCACCGAGTCAGTGTGGAGGCTATATACAGGGGGTACCAGCACCGAGTCAGTGTGGAGGCTATATACAGGGGGTACCAGCACTGAGTCAGTGTGGAGGCTATATACAGGGGCTACCGGTACCGAGTCAGTGTGGAGGCTATATACAGGGGCTACCGGTACCGAGTCAGTGTGGCGGTTATATACAGGGGGTACCGGTACCGAGTCAGTGTGCGGGGGTACAGGTTAGTTGAGGTCATTTGTACATGTAGGTACGGGTGAAGTGACTATGCATAGATAATAAACCGCAATGTACAAAACAAATGGAGGGTGGCCATTTGATTAATTGTTCAGCAGTCTTATGGCTTGGGGGTAGAAGCTGTTAAGGAGCCTTTTGGTCCTAGACCTGTCACTCCGGTACCGCTTGCCGTGCGGTAGTAGAGAAAACAGTCTATGACTTGGGTGACTGGAGTCTCTGACAATTTTATGGGCTTTCCTCTGACCGCCTACTATATACAGTTGAAGTCGGAAGTTTACATACACCTTAGCCAAATACATTTAAACAAATTTTTCACAATCCCTGACATTTAATCCTAGTAAAAATTCCCTGTCATAGGTCAGTTAGGATCACCACTTTATTTTAAGAATGTGAAATGTCAGAATAATAGTAGAGAGAATGATTTATTTCAGCTTTTATTTCTTTCATCACATTCCCAGCGGGTCAGAAGTTTACATACACTCAGTTAGTATTTGGTAGCATTGCCTTTAAATTGTTTAACTTGCGTCAAACATTTCAGGTAGCCTTCCACAAGCTTCTCATAATAAGCTGGGTGAATTTTGGCCCATTCCTCCTGACAGAGCTGGTGCAACTGTAACAGGTTTGTAGGCCTCCTTGCTCGCACACGCTTTTTCAGTTCTGCCCACAATTTCAGTAGGATTGAGGTCTGGGCTTTGTGATGGCCACTCCAATACCTTGACTTTGTTGTCCTTGAGCCATTTTGCCGCAATTTTGGAAGTATGCTTGGGGTCATTGTCCATTTAGAAGACCCATTTGCGACCATCATCAACTTCCTGACTGATGTCTTGAGATGTTGCTTCAATATATCGACATCATTTTTCAGCCTCATGATGCCATCTATTTTGTGAAGTGCATCAGTCCCTCCTGCAGCAAAGCACCCCCACAACATGATGCTGCCACCCTCGTGCTTCACAGTTGGGATGGTGTTCTTTGGCTTGCAAGACTCCCCCTTTTTCCTCCAAACATAATGATGGTCATTATGGCCAAACAATTATATTTTTGTTTCATCAGACCAGAGGACATTTCTCCAAAAAGTACGATCTTTGTCCCCATGTGCAGTTGCAAACCGTAGTCTGACTTTTTTATGGCAGTTTTGGAGCAGTGGCTTCTTCCTTGCTGAGTGGCCTTTCAGGTTATGTTAATATAGGACTCGTTTTACTGTGGATATAGACACTTTTGTACCTGTTTCCTCCAGCATCTTTACAAGGTTCTTTGCTGTTGTTCTGGGATTGATTTGCACTTTTCGCACAAAAGTACGTTCATCTCTAGGAGACATAACGCGTCTCCTTCCTGAGCGGTATGACGGCTGTGTGGTTCCATGGTGTTTATACTTGCGTACTATTGTTTCTACAGATGAACGTGGTACCTTCAGGCGTTTGGAAATTGCTCCCAATGATGAACCAGACTTGTGGAGGTCTACAATTTTTTTCGGAGGTCTTGGCTGATTTCTTTTGATTGTCCCATGATGTCAAGCAAAGAGGCACTGCGTTTGAAGGTAGGCCTTGAAATACATCCACAGGTACACCTCCAATTGACTCAACTGATGTCAATTAGCCTATCAGAAGCTTCTAAAGCCATGACATAATTTTCTGGAATTTTCCAAGCTGTTTAAAGGCACAGTCTGACCCACTGGAATTGTGATACAGTGAATTATAGGTGAAATAATCTGTCTGTAAACAATTGTTGGAAATATTGCACAAAGTAGATGTCCTAATCGACTTGCCAAAACTATAGTTTGTTAACAAGAAATTTGTGGAGTGGTTGAAAAACGAGTTTTAATGACTCCAACCTAAGGTGTATGTAAACGTACGACTTTCAACTGTAGGTCCTGGATGTCAGGAAGCTTGGCCCCAGCGATGTACTGGGCCGTACACACTACCCTCTGTAGTGCCTTACGTTCAGATGCCGAGCAATTGCCATACCAGGTGGTGATGCAACTGCTCAGGATGCTCTCGATGGTACAGCAGTAGAACTTTTTGAGGATCTGGGGACCCATGCTAAATCTTTTCAGTCTCCTGAGGGTGAAAAGGTTTAATTGTGCCCTCTTCACGACTGTGTTTGGACCATGATAGTTCATTAGTTGTGTGCATGCATGTGTGTGTGTGTCTCTGGTTTGGCGGGACCTCCCTTTAGGACAAGACACGTCACTAAGGAAGGATAAACTGTGTATTTTATAGTATTTATGATAGCAGAGACATGACTGAAGCAGGATAAATGGTGTATTTTATATTAATTATGATAGTGGAGACATGAAGCAGGATAAATTGTGTATTTTTTTGTTATTATGATAGCAGAGACATGACTGAAGGAGATGGATCGTTATTTTGATAGCAGAGACATGAATGAAGGAGATAGATAGTTATTATGATAGCAGAGACATTAATGAAGGAGATGGATAGTTATTATGATAGCAGAGACATGAATGAAGGAGATGGATAGTTATTATGATAGCAGAGACATGACTGAAAGAGATGGATAGTTATTATGATAGCAGAGACATGACTGAAAGAGATGGATAGTTATTATGATAGCAGAGACATGAATGAAAGAGATGGATAGTTATTATGATAGCAGAGACATGAATGAAGGAGATGGATAGTTATTATGATAGCAGAGACATGAATGAAGGAGATGGATAGTTATTATGATAGCAGAGACATGAATGAAAGCGATGGACAGTTATTATGATAGCAGAGACATGACTGAAGGAGATGGATAGTTATTATGATAGCAGAGACATGACTGAAAGAGATGGATAGTTATTATGATAGCAGAGACATGACTGAAAGAGATGGATAGTTATTATGATAGCAGAGACATGACTGAAAGAGATGGATAGTTATTATGATAGCAGAGACATGACTGAAAGAGATGGATAGTTATTATGATAGCAGAGACATGACTGAAAGAGATGGATAGTTATTATGATAGCAGAGACATGACTGAAGGAGATGGATAGTTATTATGATAGCAGAGACATGAATGAAAGAGATGGATAGTTATTATGATAGCAGAGACATGAATGAAAGAGATGGATAGTTATTATGATAGCAGAGACATGAATGAAAGAGATGGATAGTTATTATGATAGCAGAGACATGAATGAAAGAGATGGATAGAGCGTTTCACCAACAGAGCTATCAGCCCACACACACACTCCCTGATTCGGAACCTATTCTGAACCCACAACGCCACACTTCCACGGAATCTAAACAGGAACACAGAAACTCTCTGTGACTTTACACTGGCTGCTGTGTTCCTTTATATTCCCTCCAAAGAGGAGGATGGAGAAAATCAAGAGGTGATGGAGTGAAGACAGAGAGGAAGCAATCAGAATAAAGACAGCGAGGGAGAGCAGATGCTGGAGAAGGAGAGGAGGAATAGGTGGGGCAAAGAAAGGAAAACGCACAAGGAGAGAATACAGTTAAAAGGATAGAAAGGATGCTATACAGCAGGACAGACCAAAGTCCAAAGAGACAGCTGCTGGTCTGGTTGAGACACAGAGAGACAGCTGCTGGTCTGGTTGAGACACAGAGAGACAGCTGCTGGTCTGGTCGAGACACAGAGAGACAGCTGCTGGTCTGGTCGAGACACAGAGAGACAGCTGCTGGTCTGGTCGAGACACAGAGAGACAGCTGCTGGTCTGGTCGAGACACAGAGAGACAGCTGCTGGTCTGGTCGAGACACAGAGAGACAGCTGCTGGTCTGGTCGAGACACAGAGAGACAGCTGCTGGTCTGGTCGAGACACAGAGAGACAGCTGCTGGTCTGGTTGAGACACAGAGAGACAGCTGCTGGTCTGGTTGAGACACAGAGAGAGACAGTTGCTGGTTGAGACACAGAGAGACAGTTGCTGGTTGAGACACAGAGAGACAGTTGCTGGTTGAGACACTGAGAGACAGCTGCTGGTCTGGTTGAGACACAGAGAGACAGTTGCTGGTTGAGACACTGAGAGACAGCTGCTGGTCTGGTTGAGACACAGAGAGACAGTTGCTGGTTGAGACAGAGAGATAGCTGCTGGTTGAGACAGAGAGATAGCTGCTGGTCTGGTTGAGACACAGAGAGATAGTTGCTGGTTGAGACACAGAGAGACAGCTGCCGGTTGCGACACAGAGAGACAGTTGCTGGTTGAGACACAGAGAGACAGCTGCTGGTCTGGTTGAGACACAGAGAGACAGCTGCTGGTCTGGTTGAGACACAGAGAGACAGTTGCTGGTTGAAACACAGAGAGACAGCTGCTGGTCTGGTTGAGACACACAGGAGGCATGCGAGAGGCAGAGAGTTTGAAGTGTCTGAAGTATTGTGCCTGGCTGGTCCAACCCATCATGACGAGTATAACTCTAAAGCTGCCGTTATACGACACAACTTGCATGCAATTTGAGTTGCTTGCAACTGAGTTGCTTATTGATTGCTTAGTGAAACACACTGCAACTAATCAGCAACTCATCTGCAACTTGGTTAGATCCAGTTGAAACTTTGCAACTTTGTGCAACTAGTTAGTTGCAAGCAACAGTCAATCAAAACAAAGACTTTTGTCACATGATCCATTTGAAGGTTCAGAATATTGACCCAGTTGTCATGTCAACACAGCTGTCAGTGCTGCCCAGCACAACCCGCAATCAGCAATGTCAGAACAGAGACTAGCACAACAGGAGAGGTATGCAAATTATTATACATGGCTTAGCAGTCAATACATTTCATTTTGAAAGTGAACTCAAACCTCTCCCTAACCAATTTCGACTGAAATTGTCCACGATGAACTATGCTAGCTAGCTTAGTTTGTTGCTAGCTTGGTTAGCTTGTTGGTGTTGCTGGTGTTTACAATGTCATTTTGGCTAGCTAGCTAAATTGTACAGGCTACATTTCTTCTATATTCTTGCTACAATAAACAAACAGTTGGATAAACAAATAATTAGTGAAACCACGATGTAATGCAGCCGATGACATGGGGTGAGTTTAGAATTCTCAAACAAACAGCTTCACTTTGATTGGCTGTTGCATGCGATTTCAATTGCGTTTGAGTTGCTTCATGTAACAGCAAAATAACTTTTTTACTTACCTATTTTTTTATTAACACTTTTTTTTTCTTCTTAAAAACCTCAAAGCATTGTTGGTTAAGGGCTTGTAAGTAAGCATTTCACTGTAAGGTCTACACCTGTTGTATTCGGCGCATGTGACAAATACGATTTGATTTGATATGATGTCACTTGCAACTGTAACTGAAATTGTGTGAGAGTTGCTTTGTGTAACCCCAGCCTGAGGACATGTGTAATGTCACAGTATTTGTACGTGTCTGGGTGATGTCATGTGGTGTTAGGTATTTTATTAGGATCCCCATTAGCTGTTGCGAAAGCAGTTTAGTTGGGCTGTTAAGCAGAAAATGTCTTTCCTGAATCCTATGACATTGCTGTGATTGGTTGGGAGACAGGAACTGTAAATCCAAGGCTGACTCTGACCTGCTCTATTCCACCACAGCACATTCCATATTCCAACTGCCTCACAGGAGGGGCTGTTTATTTGGCTGTTTATTTGGCTGTTTGCATGTGTTCATGATGTATTTGTCTGCGTGTGTGTGTGTGTGTAAACGCCTCGCATGCAAGTACATCTTTATGGCATATCTACTTACATGAGTTTCTGCTCCACGTTCTCTCTCTCCGTCCTGATCCTCTGGAGTTCGACACACACACTCCTCAGCTCCTCCCTGAGCACTGTGAGAGGAAAAGAGAGAGTGAGAGAGAGAGAGATGGAAAGAGATAACTCTACACCCAGGAATGGGGAAAGAGAGGGAGATAGAATGAGAGAGTCATCTATCACTTCAGCACCCAGAAACCTGAAGCCTGAAAGACTGATGAAACCATCCAGTCTGTCTGGCTACCGGAGACAGAGAAAGAAAACAACGGCACGAAAGGGAAACATGAGCGTGCTTCAAAAGAAGGGAGAAGAAGAAGAGGAGAGAGAGAGAGAGAGAGAGAGAGAGAGAGAGAGAGAGAGAGAGAGAGAGAGAGAGAGAGAGAGAGAGAGAGAGAGAGAGAGAGAGAGAGAGAGAGAGAGAGAGAGAGAGAGAGAGAGAGAGAGAGAGAGAGAGAGAGAGAGAGAGAGAGAGAGAGAGAGAGAGAGAGAGAGAGAGAGAGAGAGAGAGAGAGAGAGAGAGAGAGAGAGAGAGAGAGAGAGAGAGAGAGAGAGAGAGAGAGAGAGAGAGAGAGAGAGAGAGAGAGAGAGAGAGAGAGAGAGAGAGAGCACATGTTCAACTTAATAAAAAAAAAATGTTTTTTCCATCTCAAGAGGGTAAAAAAAAAGAAGACTATAATAAATGCCCCAAAAAGTAACAGGGTTGACAATTTCATCTTAAAATCAGCCATTGTGTGCAACAAGGAGTGGCAATTGACCCTTTGTTAGCCCTGCCCCCTTGGTTACTGCTGCAACCTCCAACAGCATTTTCCCAGGAAGCCCAATTCCCCCTTCAGCCACTGGCTAAATCCCCTCACAATCATGGGTGGATTGGCCAGAAGGGCCAATGTTTTATTGGTCAGCCTGTTGCGTGCTTTGGTGTGTGTGTTCCCAAACAAGGACCAGTTGTGTTCTGAGGCGTCTGATGTTGGTGGGATTTGGAGGGTGATGGAGGCAACAGGGGAAAGAGCCTCAGATCCACAAAGTCCCTTCCACCAGGTGGCTGATGAGATATGTTGGCACGACTGCCATATTGCATCTCCATCCCAAAACCTTTGCTTGGAAGTTTACTTCGCCAGACTGCCAAGAACCTTGCCCTCATCCAGGCCAAGGTGGCGAGACACGGTAGTGATGACACCATAGGCCTTGTTGATCTCTGCACCAGACAGGATGCGCTTGCTAGCATACTTGGGGTCCAACATGTACGCTGCGGCGTGTATGGTCTTCAGGCAGAAGTCTTCACGCTTTTTAATGTATTTCAGAACTGCAGTTTCCTCTGCTTGGCTCAACAGTAAAGTGGGCAGGGCAGTACGAATTTCTTCTCTTATATCTGCAAGCAGACTCATTGGCATTGTCTCCCTCAATCCTTGCAATGGCTACTGCTATAGCTTTCAGGAGTTTCAGGCTGCGTAACACTCTTTCCCAAAATAGATCATCCAGGAGGATCCTCTGATGGGGCTGTCCATATCGGCAGACTGATATGGCCATTTCTTGGAGAGACTCCTTCTCCCTCCAGGAGACTGTCAAACATGATGACAACACCCCCCCCCCCCAATGGGTGTTGCTGGGCAGCTTCAATGTGGTGCTCTTATTCTTCTCACTTTGCTTGGTGAGGTAGATTGCTGCTATAACTTGATGACCCTTCACATACCTAACCATTTTGTTGGCTCCATTGTTTTCAGTGTCATGATGTCCTTGAGGAGCAGATTCAATGCATGAGCAGCACAGCCAATGGGTGTGATGTGAGGGTAGGACTCCTCCACTTTAGACGAAGCAGCCTTCATGTTCGCAGCATTGTCTGTCACCAGTGCAAATACCTTCTGTGTTCCAAGGTCATTGATGACTGCATTCAGCTCATCTGCAATGTAGAGACCGGTGTGTCTGTTGTCCCTTGTGTCTGTGCTCTTGTAGAATACTGGTTGAAGGGTGTAGATGATGTAGTTAATTATTCCTTGCCCACGAACATTCGACCACCCATCAGAGATGATTGAAATACAGTCTGCTTTCTCTATGATTTGCTTTGCCTTCACTTGAACTCTGCATTCAGCAAATGAAAAGATAAAGCATGTCTGGTTGGAGGGGTGTATGCTGGGCGAAGACATTCAACATCTGATTCCAGGAGGACCATGAGCTGTTGCTATCGATAAGGTGTCTGATTCATAATTTTCACCTCGAATAGAAGTAGAGGGACTTTTGTCAGAGGTTGCTTGTTGTGAGCGCTGAGGGAACTTTATGCACTTGGCCAGATGATTCTGCATCTTTGTTGCATTCTTCACATATGATTTTGCACAATATTTACAAATGTACACAGCTTTTCCTTCTACACTAGCTACAGTGAAATGTCTCCACACATCAGATAGTGCCCGTGGCATTTTCCTGTAAAGATTATAAAAAATGAGTAAAAAAACAACAAATACAATTCCATGTACAGATAAATAGTTAAGCAGTTAGATTAAACAACTCCTTTGTAAGATAAATGCTTTAAAATGAAACATGTATGGAAACAGGTGAATTAACACTCCTCAGTTAGCAGGCTCAAGCAAGCTAAAACCCACATGGTAGCAAAAACTAACTAGCAGAAATTGTTAACAAGTTAGAAATTATTTAAATACACTTTGCTGTAGGCTACTATTTACTAATTAACAAAAAATCATGTGTCATATAAAATATATTCACCCCACCCAGTATTGTAATCAAAACTTACCAGAAAGCATGTAGTCCTTGGCTCAGACAGTGTAGTAGTGTGGGCTCAATAGCATCTCATTAGTGTGCAAGATCTTGAGAATCAGCTGTACATGTGATGGAAGAATGTACTGTGCATGCAGAGGGTTGCAATTCCATTGAATTGGGGATAGTTTAACCAAAATATGACACAAGACCTAGAATTACCTTGTGTGTATCCCACAAAAAAGGTTCACTGTTATTTTTTAATGAATTTAAGCAAAATTACCCAAATTCCAGGGCTTAACTTCCCATGGAAAATATCCGGGAAAATTATTTCCGACCCTTTGGAACCCTAGTTCCAGTGAAGAGAAATCTTAACGCTACAGCATACAATGACATTCTAGACCATTCTGTGCTTCCAACTTTGGGGAAGGCCCTTTCCTGTTTCAGCATGACAATGCCCCCGTGCACAAAGCGAGGTCCATACAGAAATGATTTTTCAAGATCAGTGTGGAAAAACTTGACTGACTGGCCTGCACAGAGCCCTGACCTCAACCCCATGGAACACCTTTGGGATGAATTGGAACGCCGACTGTTAAATCATCCTGATGAATCTGTTCAATGTGATGTTGGTGGCTGTCTGTATTTTAAATGGTTTTATCAATGCTTCTAAATCTCTGTCTCTCTTCAGCCCAGTGAAGCTTCGTGAATTGTAGCAGAGAGGAATAGTCACGTATTTTCCCCCTCATTGGCTAGAGTGGTTCCACCTGATCTCACCTCCTCCCACCTGCCTTCCATCTTTGAGGACATGTATTTCCATTGTTAGACCAGGTAGTTCAACTTGGCAACATAATAGCTCACATTTGCCTGTAGTGACTAGGGACTCTGGTGTAGGATTACATTACATAAACACCGCCATTGGAGGCTGGAATGTCTCATCTAAAATGTAATTCGCTCATCGGAGGGCCCGTCACTGCTTGCTTCAAACGCTGGAAATCTGTCTGCATCCACAAAAATTTGTGCCATTATTCTATGACAAACACAGATGGTTTTATATTGAATTCAATAGATGAAAACAGAGAGAGGAAGAGAGACTCTGACACAGATTTACTGCCAGTTCCTTAATGTTTTGGCTGTATATGTAGCCTAATATTAAACACAGCTAATTGGGCAGGGCGGAACACGACATGCACTATAACTCAGAGGAGGAAGGGGAGAACCATCCTCCTCAATGAATTTCATAAAAATTCAAATTGTAAAACATTGAAAAAGTTATCCTTTTTAGATAAAACTATACTAAATATAATTCACGTTTTATTGTATTCTGCATTGTTGGGAAGGGCATGTAAGTAAACATTTCACTGTTAGTCTCCACCTGTTGTTTACGAAGCATCTGACAATTAAAACTGTATTTGATTTGATATTATGTTTGTAGTGTAGCTAACCACTAAATGACTCTGAATTCACGGTCAGCATGCAGTCAAAGCTGTAACCACTTTTGGAGATAACTTGCACTCTCAAATCGTATCCTGATGTCGACAGCAGATGGGCATTGTATTCATAACATTGCTAACTTAGATAGCTAACATACATTTTGAGAAAACAAGTTATATTAAAAGTGGATGGATAGCTAGCTAGCGTTAGCAACGTTTGGTGGTAAATGAGACAGAGCTAACTAACCAGCTGAGCTAGCAAACAATGTAGCAAAAGTATAATTTCGGATTTAAATAAATCATTCATCAATAGGCTCTGCATTTCAGGAATCACAGTAGCATGTACTCCTGGTGCACTGTTATTTAGCTATTTTTAAAAATTCAAAATTGAAGAAAACTCTCAATTTTTGCAATAGCCCTCATTGGCTTTCATGTGATTTAGACGTGAGCTTGTGTCGGACTCGACGACAGTTGCTATCCATTGGAGCGCTGCGATTGGTTGCCAAAATGATGGGGCGGTGCTTAGTGAAGGGTCAAATGAAAGCAAGCTTCACAAAAAAAATGCAATTGTTAAAACATTTTTAGCTTGTCTATATATAGGTAACATGATATGAACCTCTTTGGGCTAGGTGGGACGCTAGCCAACATCCATTGAAATTGCAGAGTGCGAAATTCAATATACAAAATGTGTTATATTAAACATTCATGAAAATACAAGTGCCTTACATCGTTTAAAAGTTTAACTTCTTGTTAATCCAGCCGCTTTGTCAGATTTCAAAAAGGCTTTACGGTGAAAGTATACCATGCGATTATCTGAGGACTGCAACCCGCATACAAAAACATTTTCCAAACAAGCAGAGGCGTCACGAAAGTAAGAAATAGCGATAAAATAAATCACTTACCTTTGAAGATCTTCCTCTGTTTGCAATCCCAAGGGTCCCTTCTTTATATCCCAACAAAGTCAGTTTAGTTGGCGCGCTTGATTCAGTAATCCACCGGGTTCCCTCATTCAAAATGCATACAAATGAATCTCAAAAGTTACCAATAAACTTTGTCCAAACAAGTCAAACAACGTTTCTAATCAATCCTCAGGTACCCTAATATGTAAATAAATGATCAAATTTAAGACGGAGAATAGTATGTTCATTCCCGAAGATAAATAACGATGTGCGAGCTCTCATCCATGCACGCCACAATACTACAGCCAAAATGGGAGCCACCTAGAAAAACTACAAATTCTAGCTCGTTTAAAAAAACATAAGCCTGAAACGCTTTCTAAAGACTGTTGACATCTACTGGAAGCCCTAGGAACTGCAATCTGGGAGGTATTCCATTGATATTCCCATGGACAGCCATTTCAATGAGTGGTGAGCTAAAAAAAATATATATATTCTATATGGATTCTCGCCTCTCATATCCGTTCTGTTATACTCACAGACATTATTTTAACAGTTTGGGAAACTTTAGAGTGTTTTCTGTCCAAAACGACCAATTATATGCATATCCTAGCTTCTGGGCCTGAGTAACTGGCAGTTTACTTTGGGCACCTCAGTCATCCAAACTTCCGAATTCTGTCCCCTAGCCCGAAGAAGTTATTAATT
Organism: Salmo trutta; assembly: GCF_901001165.1. NCBI lineage: Eukaryota > Metazoa > Chordata > Actinopteri > Salmoniformes > Salmonidae > Salmo > Salmo trutta. The sequence continues at coordinate 34,952 of NW_021823072.1, forward strand.
ACAGGATCGGTGGGTCCCCCGTGGGACGGTTGAGCTAACGTAGGCTAATGTGATTAGCATGAGGTTGTAAGTAACAAGAACATTTCCCAGGACATAGATATATCTGATATTGGCAAAAAGCTTAAATTCTTGTTAATCTAACTGCTCTGTCCAATTTATAGTACCTATTACAGTGAAAGAATCCCATGCTATTGTTTGAGGAGAGTGCACAGTTATGAACTTGAAAATGTATTACAAAAATAATTAGGCACATTTGGGAAGTCTTGATATAAACATTTTAACAGAAATGTAATGGTTCATTGGATCAGTGCGCGCACACTGCTGCCATCTAGTGGCCAAAATCTAAATTGTGCATGGGCTGGAATAATACATTATGGCCTTTCACTTGCATTTCAAAGATGACGGTACAAAAAAAAAGAAATGCAGGTTTTTTCTTTGTATTATCTTTTACCAGATCTAATGTGTTATATTCTCCTACATTAATTTAACATTTCCACAAACTTCAGTGTTTCCTTTCAAATGGTATCAAGAATATGCATATCCTTGCTTCAGGTCCTGAGCTACAGGCAGTTAGATTTGGGAATGTCATTTTAGTCAAAAATTTAAAAAAAGAGGCAGATCCTTAAAAGATTTTAAGGCATTTGTGAAAATTCTATAGCACTATAGAGTGAGAAAGCGGCTGTGCGTTTGGACAATTGATATACACTGCAGTAAATAAACCCTAATAAAAACGTGGCAGTCTTATCCAGGGCTGTGTTCAGTATGTTTTTATGTTCTGGAACATTTCACTGAATGGAAATGGTGCTGTACTGAACAACCAGTTGAAAAACGGGGAGGGGTTGGGTTATGGGTTGGTGAACACTGTCAGCATGGCCACTTCCCTTTAAATACATCAATCATTGCTTCAAGCCACACCCACCAAACGGGAGAAAACATACCTCAAAGTCTGTTCAAGAACGTTTTTGGGAAACGTGTTGTTCGGTAGAAACCGCTCCGCAACATAGCAAACGTTCAACCAAACTGAACGCACCTCAGGACCGGCCTGTACACAGACCGGTGTGGCACTTTGCCACATGGGCCTGCCATCATTCACTTTGAACTTTACTATGTGTTTACAGGCAGTAGCAATTGTATGACTTTAGATCACTAGAAAGCATTTGCCAAAAGCCACAAAATACACCTGAATGAATTTCTACAAATATTTAAATACCACCAGTCCTTGGGAACTTTTAACTTTAAAGTCCTATTGATGAAACTACCATGAACAGGTAGGCTCTTCGTCAGTTACCTATGCACATCAAGAACCACAACTTATGTTAGCCAGAGCAAGATGAGCTAAAATCTAACGAGGGAACCGTAGGTAAACCCTCTCAAACTTTTTAAGCTTGTTGTTGGTTGTACAAATTGCACTGATAAACGACGGGGAAGAGTAACCTGCTCTCCCTTCTGCAACCCACCTGCCAATGCATACTTGTCCCAACCCACGTTTTGACAACTGAATGGTAACTTGCCTGCCCTCCCATTTGATCAATGCCAAATACATTTGATTGACAACTAAGAGATACGCTAACTGTAGATAACAGTCGTTCAAGTTCCGCATAGCTAGCTAGCAAAGTAATTCACATTTCTTGCTAGCTAACCAAATGTCACCTGTATCTCTAGCTGTACCCACCGAAAACGATATGGGGGGGGGGGGGAAGATGGCCACTCACCCACTCGTCCAATGACATGATATCCCCCCAGCAGCTAGCTAATATTAGGCTCTGTGTTTTTAGCTTGCTAAATAAATAGCTACATACATAAATAGATAAGCTAGCCTATTAGCCACGTTATGACTGACTTGTGATCATTTCCCTTGCTAGTTTGATTGTATTGACATTCCCTGCCTTATTAACTGAAACAGTGCATCCCGAAGGGCTGGAAGCAGCAAACAATGTACCAGCCCAGCTGTGATTTACAACCTCATAGCAATATTTGTTGGACTACCAAGACATGTATTGGTTAATTAGCTATATTAATCATGCATTGAACTGCAGCCATCTATTATGCCAACAATGTCTTACAGTACATCATGAAATTTTTTGTCAAATAGAACCTATTTTTAAAACCTCTTCTAAAGTTGGTTTTGTAGCATAAATTGGGAATTTGACATTTTTCACTGATATGATGGTCTGTTTGTTTCATATCTGCAAACTAGTTAAAACACTGTCAGTTCCACTTTAAAGGGCACTTCATATAACAGTGATTTTGTTTGTCATTCTCACTCAAATATCATATTAACATGGCATAAGTCAGGGCAACATTTTTAGAATTTAAGGAAATTAGCTTTAAAACTGCAAAAATAAATCTTCACCCCATTACAAATTGGGTAGAATTGCATGAAATGTGTTATCCTGCAGCGCTTTTATCTGGTACCTGTGTGTGGGTGTGCTTGGGTTGGACGGGGGTTGAGTGACAACACAGTGTGTAAGTGCCTGCCTGTCTGTCTGTCTGTGGCAGTGCTTGACGTGGGCAGAAGCTCACAGGAACCGGCACCTCACATTTTCTTCTGCTTGAGTTCCTGCACCTCTCATAAAATAGACGTACAAATATTTCAGAGTTCTGGAACCTCTCATAGAATAGACGTACAAATATTTCAGAGTTCGAGTTCCGGAACCTCTCATAGAATAGACGTACAAATATTTCAGAGTTCCGGAACCTCTCATAGAATAGACGTACAAATATTTCACAGTACCGGAACCTCTCATAAAATAGACGTACAAATATTTCAGAGTTCCGGAACCTCTCATAGAATAGACGTACAAATATTTCAGAGTTCCCAAACCTATATAAAGAGTACCGCCACCCAAAATGAGTTCGGACACATATTTCAGTCCAGTCAAAGCACTTCTCTGTCCTGGCACCCCAATGGTGGAACAAGCTTGCCCCTAATGTCAGGACAGTGGAATCCTTGCCCATATTCCGAAAACGTCTGAAACCCTACCCCTTTATAGAGTGTATTTTTCTACTAGCAATGACTTTGCTGATAACTACTTTGTTGAGGGAAAATGTACTTGATACAATAGTGATATGTTGTTCTCAGCTATCTTAAGATGAATGCACTAATGTAAGGTAAAGAGTGTCTGCTAAATGAATAACATTTAAAAAATACAAGTCAAGAATTGGCCTGTGGGCAATAGTGAGAGCACGGTGGAGCGATCGCTCTATTTGGAGCGTTAGGTTACATGGGTACAGTTGCAGTGGCTCTAGTGGTGAGATGGCTTTCAACTGCTCCAGCAATGTCAGGCTGACATTCTCCCTACCTCCCGCCGGCTCGGTCGCTTTCACTCTCTCTCAGCACAGAAAGAAGAGTGTAGGAGGTCTGTGCAGCAAAACACTGATAATTGCTTTTTGGTCACTCTGACCTGACTGGGCCTGGTGCAAAGCAGGACACACTTACACACACTTACACACACACACACACACATACACACAGTTAGACACATAGCAGGGCTTGACATTAACTTGGACTGATATTTTACCTGTCCAAAAGCTCAAGTCACTTGTCACCTGTCTCAAAATACAACACTGCCCCTTTAAGGCTCTCCTGATAATTGGCCACCCTTGGTAGCCTATAAAATATTGCAACATTACAAACACTTTTTATGTCTTCATAAAATAATTCCCTACTGGGCTCAAAATTAAGGGCGTCCCATTGTCCCTGGGACGAAATAAAATATGTCTACGGTTCAAAACACACTCATACAACCACTGCAAACTAAAACACTTAAAAAAGCAATGAGCCTGATGCAACAGATCAGGCCGTTTAGCTTAAAATGTTCATAAAGTTTTATTTCTTCATATTGTAAACTCAACAATGCACACATGGCTGGAGGCCATGCGCACACGTTCCAACATTTAATTAGCAGGAAAACAGCATTCTCAAAAGTGCACTAAACGTGCGAGCGGAGATGAAAATATCTGTTAGATACTAAGAGGGGAGATCTAAAGATGCAACAACTAGCATTGGTTACTAATATGACTAGGATTATGCCTTTGGCATCTGGACAATAAAATAAAGTTGATTTGCTGCATAAAATGACATAAAACAACCAGGTTAAAAAAAAAAAAAATCTATGGTTAAATAAATAGTTTCAAAAATGTTGACGTCTCCGCTCCAGATTCAAGGTTGGTGATGTGTGGTGCGCAACAGGCACTGTCCTTCACTTGTGACCATTTAATCTGAACGAACCGTGCTTCGAGTATGTCGACAGAATCAAGCCTTTTGGCGTTAATGCTAATTATCCTTAATTATATTTTTCAAACATGACTGGCATTTAGCCTGTATTTATGTGATTAAAAGTCTTATTAAAGTTTGGCTACATTTTCTGGCGTCTCCCTCATGTCAGAATCGGTTTGGACATGTGGTTGTAGCCAATATGCATATCACCTGCACTTTGACATGCAGGCTTTTTCTGTTTATGTAAGCCTAAATGAAAAATAGATTAGAATATTAATAATGTCGAGCCCTGCAGATGCGCGCGCACACACGCACACGCACACACACACACACACACACACACACACACACACACACACACACACACACACACACACACACACACACACACAGAGCGCTGCAGGGTGAAATAAGTTTCCCCCCTTACAATCTTTTCAAATCATCTGGCTGTCTTTCTGCAGCACCAGCGAGTCTTTACTTGTGAGATTACAGTGTGAGGCTCTCCTTCCTCTCCTCTTCCCCCTCTGGCTTTTTCTTCACTCTCCCTGTGCTTCCTTTAAGTACAGCCTCAAGGTCACAAGCTCTGAGTAGATTGGCCCGCTGACAAGGTTAACACATACAGTATGACACATGACACACAGCACCAGACAGAAACAGACGTAACACACTCGCACCTTGGTGTTGTACACAATTTGCATATTAGTCGACATATGGCGGTAGGGTGCCTGGCTACTACTAGCATTTCTCCTCCATGATGATGGATAGAGAGTGGAATTAAATTCAGTATGAGTCGTCAGGCTAGCTTTTTTACTGTGCTACTGTAAATCCACATTTTGCATACTTGCAGTGTTAAGTATTCGCATACAGTACTCTGTGGACCTCATAAATCCACACCTCTCACTCTAGACATGACCTCTGCATTCTCACAGCAAGATGGATTCAACTCGTGAACTATTTGATCCTCAGGGTGAGGCTTGAGAATATTCTGGAGCCATAAAAAAAATCCACCTGTCAATCAGACATTTCGATTTTCGATTTCATCATAACCACATTCTATTGTCACTCACACATATCCATGTCAGAACATTCCAGTGTATTTTACAACCACCTGCAAACACAGTCAATATCAGCAGCAGAGAAACAAAAAGAGAGAGAGAGAGAGAGAGGAAGTGGGAAAAAAGAGAGAGAGAGAAAGAGAGAGAGAGACAGACATCCTTTACTGTGATAAATATTCCTCACAAAGAGATTCATTATTCACAGAAATGACTACATTTATTCCAAATTTGAACTTATTAAACCCAGAGGAAAAACTAAAAATACTCATGGGCGAAGGAGCAATGGCTCCTCTTGCAGCCAAATATGTATTTGCCTACCACAGCCTGAGAGACACTGAATAATAACATCTGCATAGTAAGCAGACTTACTTATTATTGTTATTATTATTATTATTTGTGGTATTATTGTTATTACTATTGTTATTATTATTATTATTATTATTGTTGTGATTATTATTCAAAATAGTAGTGGTATGGGTAGTAATGGTAATGATAGCAGTTTAGTAATGGTGGTGTGTAACGCCCTGGTCATAGAGAGGGGTTTTTTGTTCTTTATTTTGGTTAGGCCAGGGTGTTACATTGGGTGGGCGTTCTATGTTCCTTTTTCTATGTTTTTGTATTTCTTTGTTTTGGGCCGTGTGTGGCTCCCAATCAGGCACAGCTGAAGTTCGTTGTTGCTGATTGGGAGTCACACATAAGGAGCATGTTTTTCCTTTAGGTTTTGTGGGTAATTGTTTCTGTTCAGTGTGTTTCCTGACAGGACTGTTTCTGAACGTTTTTGTTTCGTTTTTGTAAAGTCTCTTTTTTGAATTAAAATTCTAATGATGAACACATCCTGTGCTGCACCTTGGTCTAATTCTGACGACGGCCGTTACATGGTGGTGGTAGTGGTAGTAGTGGTAGCAGTAGTGGTGGTATGGGTAGTAATGGTAATGATAGCAGTTTAGTGATGGTGGTGGTAGTAGTAGTAGTGGTGGTAGTAGTGGTGGTAGTAGTGGTGGTAATGGTAATGATAGCAGTTTAGTGATGGTGGTGGTAGTAGTAGTAGTGGTGGTAGTGGTGGTATGGGTAGTAATGGTAATGATAGCAGTTTAGTGATGGTGGTGGTAGTAGTAGTAGTGGTATGGGTAGTAATGGTAATGATAGCAGTTTAGTGATGGTAGTGGTAGTGGTATGGGTAGTAATGGTAATGATAACAGTTTAGTGATGGTGGTGGTAGTGGTGGTGGTATGGGTGGTAATGGTAATGATAGCAGTTTAGTGATGGTGCTAGTAGTAGTGGTGGTGGTATGGGTGGTAATGGTAATGATAGCAGTTTAGAGATGGTGGTGGTGGTAGTAGTGGTGGTATGGGTGGTAATGGTAATGATAACAGTTTAGTGATGGTGGTGGTGGTAGTAGTAGTGGTATGGGTGGTAATGGTAATGATAGCAGTTTAGTGATGGTGATGGTAGTGGTATGGGTAGTAATGGTAATGATAACAGTTTAGTGATGGTGGTGGTAGTGGTATTGGTGGTAATGGTAATGATAGCAGTTTAGTGATGGTGGTGGTAGTGGTATGGGTGGTAATGGTAATGATAACAGTTTAGTGATGGTAGTGGTAGTGGTATGGGTGGTAATGGTAATGATAGCAGTTTAGTGATGGTGATGGTAGTGGTAGTGGTATGGGTGGTAATGGTAATGATAACAGTTTAATGATGGTGGTGGTAGTAGTAGTGGTATGGGTAGTAATGGTAATGATAGCAGTTTAGTGATGGTGGTGGTGGTATGGGTAGTAATGGTAATGATAGCAGTTTAGTGATGGTGGTGGTAGTAGTAGTAGTGGTAATGGTAATGATAGCAGTTTAGTGATGGTGGTGGTGGTGGTATGGGTAGTAATGGTAATGATAACAGTTTAGTGATGGTAGTAGTAGTGGTATGGGTAGTAATGGTAATGATAACAGTTTAGTGGTGGTGGTAGTAGTGGTATGGGTAGTAATGGTAATGATAACAGTTTATAGTGATGGTGGTGGTGGTGGTAGTGGTGGTGGTATGGGTGGTAATGGTAATGATAACAGTTTAGTGATGGTGGTGGTGGTAGTAGTAGTAGTAGTAGTAGTAGTAGTAGTAGTAGTAGTAGTAGTAGTAGTAGTAGTAGTAGTAGTATGGGTAGTAATGGTAATGATAACAGTTTAGTGATGGTGGTGGTAGTAGTGGTATGGGTAGTAATGGTAATGATAACAGTTTAGTGATGGTGGTGGTGGTAGTAGTGGTATGGGTAGTAATGGTAATGATAACAGTTTAGTGATGGTGGTGGTAGTAGTAGTGGTAATGATGATAGTAGTTGTAGTACTGATGTAATGGTGAAGATGACCATTATTTAGTTATAAGTTAGTTATAGTTTAATTTACATATTTATATTTTTAGATTTATTACATTACATTCTACTATTGACTGTTGCCATTTTATTGCTATTATTTTTGTATTTAATTTTGTATTATTATTTACTGCCATTTTATATTATTTGTTATTGTTTATCATTTTATTACAATGTATATTGTATACATTGTTGCTTTGGCAATATTGACACAATGTTTTTCATGCCAATAAAGCAGCTTGAATTTGAAAAATTTGAATTTGAGAGAGAGAGAGAGAGGAGAGAGAGAGAGAGAGAGAGACAGGAAGAGTATCCCGAACAGTTATAAACGAGCTCACTCTTCTTCTATTTTTGTATTATACACTTCCCTCTCTTTCCCCTCTCTCTTCCCCCTCTCTCTACCTCCCTCTCTTTTCCCCCTATCTCTACCTCCTCCCCCTCTCTCTTTCCCCTCTCTCTACCTCCCCCTCGCTCTCTTTCCCCTCTCTCTTTCCCCTCTCTCTACCTCCCTCTCTTCCCCCTCTCCCTTCCCCCTCTCTACCTCCTCTCTCTTTCCCCTCTCTCTACCTCCCTCTCTTTCCCCTCTCTCTTCCCCGTCTCACTACCTCCCTCTCTTTCCCCTCTCTCTACTTCCCTCTCTTCCCCCTCTCTCTTTCCCCTCTCTCTACCTCCCTCTCTTCCCCGTCTCACTACCTACCTCTCTCCCCCTCTCTCTTTCCCCTCTCTCTACCTCCCTCTCTCTACCTCCCTCTCTCTACCTCTCTCTCTACCTCCCTCTCTCTACCTCCCTCTCTCTCTCTACCTCCCTCTCTCTACCTCCCTCTCTCTACCTCCCTCTCTCTACCTCCCTCTCTCTACCTCCCTCTCTCTACCTCCCTCTCTCTACCTCTCTCTCTCTACCTCCCTCTCTCTACCTCCTCTCTCTACCTTCCTCTCTCTACCTTCCTCTCTCTACCTCTCTCTCTCTACCTCTCTCTCTCTACCTTCCTCTCTCTACCTTCCTCTCTCTACCTCCCTCTCTCTACCTTCCTCTCTCTACCTCCCTCTCTTCCAAGTCTCTATACCTGCCTTTCTGTATTCTTCCACACACATTCAGCCTCCCCCCCCCTTCCTCCCTCTCTCAGTGACCACAAAAAGCTGACAGACAGGTAGCTGAGTTTAATCGCAGGCTAACACCCATATCCGTTTGGAGTCACTCGCAGGTGACTGTCAGGGTGTGTGTGTGTGTGTGTGTGTGTGTGTGTGTGTGTGTGTGTGTGTGTGTGTGTGTCTTTGCCATTCAGAGTCCTGTGTCAGAAGTGTGTGAATCTTGCATTGCAAGTATGTTGTTTAGTGTAGGTTCACTGAATGCTAAAACTTTAACCGTTACCTTCCCTTCCTCTTCCGTATCCATGTGTGTGTAGTGTGTGTGTGTGTGTGGATCTGTGATGCAGCTGCTCTGATGCTAACCCCATTGAAGACATAGAGGCCCATTTGGCAGCTGTGAGAAGGAGAGGAGTGGAGACACACCCATTAGATGAACTCTCCCTCAGGCCTTTTCTGTAAGTCTGTTAACTAGAACTGGGTGGATAAACACACACACACACACACACACACACACACACACACACACACACACACACACACACACACACACACACACACACACACACACACACACACACACACACACACACACACACACTTAACTGTTACCAGGTGACGTGAGAGTGATGAGTACATGGTCTTCCAGTGCTAAAATAATATTTATTCCTCACTTTCTTTTCAGAGGGTATCTATAATATCACCACCCTTACTCCCTCCCTTCTCTCATTCTGCATGTCTTTCTCTCTCTCTCTCTCGCTGTCTCTCTCTCTCACTGTCCCTCTCTCTCTCTGTCCCTCACATAGTACCTATTTCTCCCGGTCTCTCTCTCTCTCTGTCCCTCACTCAGTACCTTCTTCTCTCTGTCTCTCTCTCCGTCTCTCTCTCTCTCTCTCTCACTATCCCTCTCTATCTCGGTCCCTCTCTCTCTCTCTCTCTGTCCCTCACTCAGTACCTTCTTCTCTCTGTCTCTCTCTCCGTCTCTCTCTCTCTCTCTCTCTCACTATCCCTCTCTCTCTCGGTCCCTTCCTCTAACTCCTGTTACACTCAATCTGTCCATCTCTCTCTGTGTCTCTGTTTCTGCCTCTCTCTATGTCTCTCTCTATGTCTCTCTCTATGTCTCTCTGTTTCTGCCTCTCTCTATGTCTCTCTCTATGTCTCTCTCTATGTCTCTCTGTTTCTGCCTCTCTCTATGTCTCTCTCTATGTCTCTCTCTATGTCTCTCTGTTTCTGCCTCTCTCTATGTCTCTCTGTTTCTGCCTCTGTGTCTCTATGTCTCTCTGTTTCTGTCTCTCTCTATGTCTCTCTCTATGTCTCTCTGTTTCTGTCTCTCTCTAT